>NC_143033.1:85008628-85101128 GCF_057628025.1 Oncorhynchus mykiss
GTCTTGGGTATGTCTGTCTCAGCTTTGAGTCATCTTGGGTATGTCTGTCTCAGCTTTGAGTCGTCTTGGGTATGTCTGTCTCAGCTTTGAGTCATCTTGGGTATGTCTGTCTCAGCTTTGAGTCGTCTTGGGTATGTCTGTTTCAGCTTTGAGTCATCTTGGGTATGTCTGTCTCAGCTTTGAGTCATCTGGATTTGGGGATTTTCTCCCATTCTTCCTTGCAGATGTCTTTCCACAGATTTTCAATGGGATTCAAGTCTGGGCTTTGGCTGGGCCACTCAAGGACTTTCAGATTCTTGTTCTGAAGCCATTCCAGCGTTGCTTTGGCTGTATGCTTGGGGTCCTTCTCCTGTTGGAACATAAATCTTCGCCCCAGTCTATGGTTTTAGGCTGGGTTTCTGTACAGCACTTTGAGATATCAGCTGATGTACGAAGGGCTATATAAATAAATTTGATTTGATATGGTCGTTTGCACTCTGAAGCACACTAGAAATTGTTTTATACCCTTCCCCAGATATATACCTCATCACAATTCTATTTTGGAGAAGTATGGACAGTTCCTTGAACTTCATGGTGTTAAGGATTGGCCTGTATTTGGCTCCATTCATTTCCCCCTCTATCCTTACCAGTCTCCCTGGCGATGAAAAGCATCCCCATAGCATGATGCTGCCACCACCATGCGTCAAGGTAGGAATGGTGTTATATGAGCAGTGCCTGGCTTTCTCCAGTCATAGCGCTTTGCATTCAGGCCAAAGAGTTACGTTTTTCTCTTATTAGACCACACAATCTTTGCCTTATGCTGTCAGTGTTTCACGTGCCTTTTTGCAAATCCAGGCATGCTGTCATGTGCCTTTCTCTCAGAAGTGGCTTCCGTCTGGCCACTCTCCCATAAAGCCCAGATTGGTGAAGTGCTGTAAAGACTGTTGTCCTTCTGGCAGGTTCTGCCATCTCAGCCAAGGAACTCTGTAGTTCTGTCAGAGAGGTCCTTCTGGTCCGGTTGCTCAGTTTGGTCAGACGGCCAGCTATAAGAAGCCCCCCCACCCACCCAATGATGGAGACCACTGTGCTCTTGGAAACGTTCAACACTCTACAAATTGTGGTATACCCTTCCCCAGATATGCGCCTCATCACAATCTTGGAGATGTACAGACAGTTCCTTGGACTTTCTGGTATTTATTCTGCTCTGACATGCACTGTCAACTGTGGGACCTTAGAGTGGTGTGTTTCTTTATAAATCATGTCCAAACAATTGAATTGGGCACAGGTGGACTCCAAGTTGTCGTGACATCTCAAGGATGATCAAAGGACATTGGATGCACCTGAACTCAATTTGGAGTGTCATAGCAAAGGGATGTGAATGCTTGAAATGAGATATTTCGGTATTTCATTTTCAATACATTTGCTTACATTTCTAAAAACATGTTTTCATTTTGTCAGTATGGGGTATTGTGTGTAGATGGATGAGAAATAAATCTATTTAATCAATTTTGAATTCAGGCTGTAACACAACTAAATGTGGAATAAATCAAGAGGTACGAATACTTTCTGAAGGCACTGTAGGTGAACCAACGTTCCTCTTCAAATGATCACTGTCCGCTCTGTTCCGGAGCCTTAGTTGCGAGATGCCGATTTTGTGAACAATTAATCCGTATTTAAGGGTGTTAAGCATGTTGATACACTCAATTCCTGTGCACTGAGGGGGAAGCCGGAGTCAGCCGTTAATCAAAATGTCTCTCAGCCATTTACAGAGCCATGTAAACGGCACCCTTTCACCGGCTCTGTTCAAAGCCCCCTCCGCACACAGCAGAGCTCAGCACTGCTTGTTGCTCCAAGCTATTTTTGTGAGAACTTGCTTCAGCATTTTTTCCGTCAAACCTTGTTTTTCAAGTTGCCTTTTCCACTGCAGGGGAAAGGCACGCAAGCATGCGTGTAGGATTGTTTCTGTGGGGTTAAAATATGATGTGTTTTACAGAATGCATAGAATGTGTTTGTGTGAGTGTTTGTGCATTTATCCTCACTTGTTCTATGTGTGTCACATTCTGTGTGTGTCTACATTCTATGTGTGTAACATTCTGTGTGTATACAGTGCTATATGTGCATTTTTAAATGTATGTCCTTATGTGTGACGGCATAGTGTGTGTGTTTGGGAGTGTGTGGCATGTGAATGTTTGTGTATGTGTCATAACACATTTCATATGTGTGTGCGTTAAGATCCTACAGTGCTGTGTGAGATTGTGTGAATTTTTGGACGAATAAGCATAGTGTGTGTGTGTGTATTTGTGTGTGTATATGTTTTGTGTGATAAGTAACACTCCCCCATCCATCCAGGCCTTGCCCCAGCATGCTCTATGACTGACACACTGACTAATACACAGACAGATAAACACCCTCACTGAGAAACACGATAAGGATTCGCCTAGGAAACACTGACACAGACTGACAGATGGACGTCTCCATGGAGACCAGTCACCAAGACTGACACCATGTCAGTCTTTATCACAGCAGAGTGCCGTGCCAACCAAATCATTACGAGAGTTAGAGACAGATACAGAGAGAGAGCGATGGAGGGATAGGTGGATGAATTGAGGGACAGTGAGAGAGAGAAACATGTAAAACGTACTTTATATGGAGTGAAAAAGGTATTGGCTGAGAATTTGGAGGAGTAAACAGGAAAGAAACAAGCTTGTAATACCTGACAGCAGGGCACCTTTTTATCACAGGACACGTCCCTGTCATCCCTTCCTTCTGCTTTACTGTTCTATCATGCCTTCTTGGTCTCACCCCATAATTCACATCTCACTTAGTTTTACTCCATCCACTCCCTCTATCATCCCTCTTCTTTTCCTCTGATCTTTCAATCCTCTCTTCATATAATGCTTGTGTCTCTCTCTCCTCACTCCTTTCAGTCCGACTGCTCTTTCCACACCTCTCCTCTCTCCTCCGCTGGTTTCTGCACCATTCCCCTCTCCACGATCTCTCTCCACCCCTCTCTCCCACGCTGTGCGAAATAGAAGCGCTCGCGCAGACTCTGGTTGCCATAGTAACCTGCTCACTCACCATCTTGCGTGTCTCCGTCACATCAGCAGCAGGGGTGTCCGTCGCCTGGCTCTGCAGTTCCCAACACGGGGCAGCTCCATCACTTCACACTGAGGACTGGGGCCTGGCCTGGGGGCTGGGGCACTCACTCACTGGTGCTGCTGCACCCAGTAAAAAACTAGGAGAGAAAAAAATGCAAGAGTAGCAAAATATATAAATAAATGAGTACAACTGAGTCAACAGTCTCCGTATAACCCCATCGAGCAGACCTCTGAGAAGAGATAAAATAATAAAGGCGTGCGTGTTGTTCACCATGGCACTCAGAATAATCATCCTTCCTAACCATAGGGCAGAATCTGTGATTTATTGCAGTAATCATGTATGACGTCACTAACTGCAGCCTGCCTGCTCCTCTCTGGCCTTCAGAGAGCTCTACTAGGAGACACTGGGGGCTTCTCTCCCCCACTGTCACATTCTCCCTGTGACATCACCAGCCTGGATGTGTAGCCCTCTGCCTATGTGTCCTTCTCAGTCATGTTCCCACTCAACTTGTTGAGCATTGTTGGAGTGACCTCACCAAACAGTGACCTTACCAAACGGTCAACCAAAAATACCACTTGGTAAAATACCACACATTTTAGTCATTAAGCAGATTCTCTTATCCAGAGCAATTCGGGTTAAGTGCCTTGCTCAAGAGCACATCAACAGATTTTTCAACTAGTTGGCGACCTTTCGGTTACTGGCCCAATGCTGTTGACCATTAGGCTACCTGCCACCCCATGATGCTTTGTGGTCATCATAATCATGGCAAGATCATTGCAATGTCTAGTTGCTGCATTACTACCATTATCATCATCACCATTACACTGTAATAAACATCATCATCATCAACATCCTCGCAGGCATGCAGGCGCTAACTGTAGTGCTCTCTGATCACACACAGCCAGTCAAGCAGACAGAGGAAAAGCCCCTAGCCTCAGTTTGTCTGACTTTGCATGGCTGTATTGAGCTCTTATGTTGCCACTGACCCGAAACAAACTCCCTCAAGATATTGTGCCTTGATGCAGCCAAGCTGCCATGGCTCCAAAGAAGAATGGTCACTGAAAGCTTGACCGCTTTCATTACCCACCACATTTACTAACACGTGACCTAACCAAAGTCCCCCACCTCACTACCATCACCCAACCGGCTTAGCCAATATACGACCAAACTATGTAAAACTGACTGCTTTCATTACCTACCACATTTACTAGCACGTGATCTAACCAAAGTCCCCCACCCCACTACCATCACCCAACCGGCTTAGCCAATATACGACCAAACCATGTAAAACTGACTGCTTTCATTACCTACCACATTTACTAACACGTGATCTAACCAAAGTCCCCCACCCCACTACCATCACCCAACCGGCTTAGCCAATATACGACCAAACCATGTAAAACTGACTGCTTTCATTACCCAACCAATTTTTAATAACACGATCCAACCGTAACCCTCCCGCTTCCAGTCACCCATGTGACACATGAGTGAGCAGCAGCATGATCGCGTTCCATTATGCGACTGGCTTTACTAACACATGGTTGAACCTTATAGTATAGCCGACCACTCTCACTCCCATGGAGCACATGAAGGAAAACCATCTATGGCTCCCAATCCCTACCCAGCAGTCCCTACCCAGCTGTCCCTACCCAGCGGTCCCTACCCAGCAGTCCCTACCCAGCTGTCCCTACCCAGCGGTCCCTACCCAGCGGTCCCTACCCGGCTGTCCCTACCCGGCGGTCCCTACCCAGCGGTCTAATAGAGCCGACCACTCTCACTCCCATGGAGCACATGAAGGAAAACCATCTATGGCTCCCAATCCCTACCCAGCAGTCCCTACCCAGCTGTCCCTACCCAGCGGTCCCTACCCAGCAGTCCCTACCCAGCTGTCCCTACCCAGCGGTCCCTACCCAGCGGTCCCTACCCGGCGGTCCCTACCCGGCGGTCCCTACCCGGCGGTCCCTACCCGGCGGTCCCTACCCGGCGGTCCCTACCCGGCGGTCCCTACCCAGCGGTCTAATAGAGCCGACCACTGTCACTCCCATGGAGCAGATGAAGGAAAACCATCTATGGCCCCCAATCCCTACCCAGCAGTCCCTACCCAGCTGTCCCTACCCGGCGGTCCCTACCCGGCAGTCCCTACCCAGCGGTCTAATAGAGCCGACCACTGTCACTCCCATGGAGCAGATGAAGGAAAACCATCTATGGCCCCCAATCCCTACCCAGCGGTCCCTACCCAGCGTTCCCTACCCAGCGGTCCCTACCCAGCGGTCCCTACCTAGCGGTCCCTACCCAGCGGTCCCTACCCAGCGGTCCCTACACAGCGGTCCCTACCCAGCGGTCCCTACACAGCGGTCCCTACCCAGCGGTCCCTACCCAGCGGTCCCTACACAGCGGTCCCTACACAGCGGTCCCTACCCAGCGGTCCCTACACAGCGGTCCCTACCCAGCGTTCCCTACCCAGCGGTCCCTACCCAGCGGTCCCTACCCAGCGGTCCCTACCCAGCAGTCCCTACCTAGCGGTCCCTACCCAGCGGTCCCTACCCAGCGGTCCCTACCCAGCGGTCCCTACACAGCGGTCCCAACCCAGCAGTCCTTACCCAGCGGTCCCTACCCAGCGGTCCCTACCCAGCGATCCCTACCCAGCGGTCCCTACACAGCGGTCCCTACCCAGCGGTCCCTACCTAGCAGTCCCAACCCAGCGGTCCCAAGCCAGCGGTCCCAATGTAGCGGTCCCTACCCAGTGGTCCCTACCTAGCGGTCCCAACCCAGCGGTCCCTACCCAGCGGTCCCTACCTAGCGGTCCCAACCCAGCGGCCCCTACCCAGTGGTCCCTACCCAGCGGTCTAGTAGAGCCGACCACTGTCACTCCCACAGTACCTTTCATTAACACAAGAAGGTAACCCATTTATGGCTCCCAGTCTCTACCCAGACTCCCCTGCTGTAAGGGACATAGACATGAGCACATCCCCCCCAGGGGAAATTCCACTATTTCTAATGGTGTCAACTCAATGGATTATGGTATTCATTTGATATCATTAACCATTGTCATTCTCCCCAACTATTATTCAATTATTAATGCCAGTCATCATGGCCCCATAAGGGCCGACACCCAGGCCAAGGCTGGACACTCAATCAAACCAATCACAGCTGATTATATCTGCTCTGTCATCAGTGGCAGGCGGCTTAGCAGCTCTGCTGAGAATGGGTCAGTCAGTGCTCATGCAATATCCAGACTCTGGTTATTAAGATTGAAGTGATGCCAGATCATGCAAAAGGAAACCTAGATCTTTGTCCTTCCCTCCTGTGGTTAGGACAATGTATAGGCACATGAGGGGAGAAACGCTGATATGTGTGACATGATAACAGAGGCTGTAATGCCATGCGGTTCATCACACTGCATTATTCAGGGACAGCCCTAGGTTGTTCCCACAAATTCAGCCTATCATAGCTGATCAGCAAGTCTCTCCAGCATGCTAGCAGTCAACTTCAACCTCCATCCTGTTGACACCAGCAAGTTGGGCTGCTATCAATCAATGACAATCCCAGCCTACATAGAGATCAGCCAACTTCTTGCCCTATTGAGAATAGTGCCAGTCTCATCTATATCCCCCTATTTTCTTTTAAAAAGTCAAAAGTGTCTCTCTCTCACACTCACACAACCACATCCACCCACACACACGACCACATTTATACAGTAAAATACACACATCTTACTGTGGTATTGTCTCTCTAACATAACATTCCAAAATGGTGAACAGAACTGTGCTGATTGACAATGCTCAAGTCTGAAAGCCCTTGATTCAGGTGACAAGAGCCCTGAGAGGTTAAGGCATTATCTCCCAGTCCCAGACAGCTTTGCTCTTGGCAAGGTGTACAGGTGTAATCTCCCCTGTTCCTGTTTGCTTGTTTTCATCTGCCTCATCAGTTATGCAGTGATGTGACTCTGAAATGAAAGTGCAGGCTGGCCTGATTTCTCATATGACTGAAATCTCCCATCCCACACTTAATGTGTGAACCAAAACAAAGTTATGACTCTCAGCTTGGTTTTGGCAGTTCAAATTAGTCTGCCAACTGGGCATAGTTGACCTGTCCGCTCTTCTCTTCCTGGAGCAAACAGCCAACCAGGGGCTTGTGTGGAATCTGTGGGCTTGCTAACACAGTGATGTTCCTTTATTCTTTACTGTATAACTAAAAATCTAGCGAGCTATATATTAAAATCTAGTTAGCTCCATATCAAAATCTAGTGAGATCTATATTCAAATCTAGTTAGCTCCATATCAAAATCTAGTGAGATCTATATTAAAATCTAGTTAGCTCCATATCAAAATCTAGTGAGATCTATATTAAAATCGAGTGATCTCTATATTAAAATCTAGTGAGCTCAATATTAAAATTGATTGAGCTCTGCATTAAAATCTAGCGAGCTGTATATTAAAATCTACCAAGCTGTATATTAAAATCTACCAAGCTATATATTAAAATCTACCAAGCTATATATTTAAATCTAGAGAGCACTATATTCAAATCTAGCGAGCTCTATATACATATCTAGCAAGCTCTATATTCAAATCTAACAAGGTCTATATAAAAATCTAGCGAGCTCCATATTAAAATCCACTGTGACCTATATTAAAATCTAGTGAGCTCTATAATAAAATCTAGTGAGCTCTATAATAAAATATTGTGAACTCTATTAAAATCTAGCAAGCTCTATATTCAAATCTATATTAAAATCTAGCAATCTGTATATTAAAATCTAGCGAGCTCTATATTAAAATCTTGTGAGCTCTATATTAAAATCTAGTGAGCTCGATATCAAAATATATCAAGTTCAATATTAAAATCTAGTGAGCTCTATATTCAAATTTAGTGAGCTCTATATTAAAGTCTAGTGAGCTCTATATTAAAGTCTAGTGAGCTCTGTATTAAAGTTTAGTGAGCTCTATATTAGAATCTAGTGAGCTCTACATCAAAATCTAGTGAGATTTATATTGAAAGCTAGCGAGCTCTATATTAAAAGCTAGCGAGCTCTAAATTAAAATCTAGCGAGCTGTATATTAAAATCTATCAAGCTGTATATTAAAATCTACCAAGCTATATATTAAAATATACCAAGCTATATATTAAAATCTAGAGAGCACTATATTAAAATCTAGCGAGCTCTATATTCAAATTTAGTGAGCTCTATATTAAAATCTACTGAGATCTATATTAAAATCTTGTGAGCTCTATATTAAAATCTAGTGAGCTCGATATCAAAATATATCAAGTTCAATATTAAAATCTAGTGAGCTCTATATTCAAATTTAGTGAGCTCTATATTAAAGTCTAGTGAGCTCTATATTAAAGTATAGTGAGCTCTGTATTAAAGTTTAGTGAGCTCTATATTAGAATCTAGTGAGCTCTACATCAAAATCTAGTGAGATTTATATTGAAAGCTAGCGAGCTCTATATTAAAAGCTAGCGAGCTCTAAATTAAAATCTAGCGAGCTGTATATTAAAATCTATCAAGCTGTATATTAAAATCTACCAAGCTATATATTAAAATCTACCAAGCTATATATTAAAATCTAGAGAGCACTATATTCAAATCTAGCGAGCTCTATATACATATCTAGCAAGCTCTATATTCAAATCTAACAAGGTCTATATAAAAATCTAGCGAGCTCCATATTAAAATCCACTGTGATCTATATTAAAATCTAGTGAGCTCTATAATAAAATCTAGTGAGCTCTATAATAAAATCTTGTGAACTCTATTAAAATCTAGCAAGCTCTATATTCAAATATATATTAAAATCTAGCAATCTGTATATTAAAATCTAGCGAGCTCTATATTCAAATTTAGTGAGCTCTATATTAACATCTACTGAGATCTATATTAAAATCTTGTGAGCTCTATATTAAAATCTAGTGAGCTCGATATCAAAATATATCAAGTTCAATATTAAAATCTAGTGAGCTCTATATTCAAATTTAGTGAGCTCTATATTAAAGTCTAGTGAGCTCTATATTAAAGTCTAGTGAGCTCTGTATTAAAGTTTAGTGAGCTCTATATTAGAATCTAGTGAGCTCTACATCAAAATCTAGTGAGATTTATATTGAAAGCTAGCGAGCTCTATATTAAAAGCTAGCGAGCTCTAAATTAAAATCTAGCGAGCTCTATATTCAAATCTAGTGAGCTCTATATTCAAATCTAGTGAGCTCTATATTCAAATCTAGCGAGCTCTATATTCAAATCTAGTTAGTTCTATGTGAAAATCTATTGAGCTCTATTTCCAAATCTAGTGAGCTCTATATTAAAATCTATCAAGCTCTATATCAAAATCTAGCAAGCTCCATATTAAAATCTAGCGAGCTCTACATTAAAATCTAGATGAGTGTCATATTAAAATCTAGCAATCTGTATATTCAAATCTAGTGAGCTCTATATTCAAATCTAGCGAGCTCTATATTCAAATTTAGTGAGCTCTATATTAAAATCTACTGAGATCTATATTAAAATCTTGTGAGCTCTATATTAAAATCTAGTGAGCTCGATATCAAAATATATCAAGTTCAATATTAAAATCTAGTGAGCTCTATTTTCAAATTTTGTGAGCTCTATATTAAAGTCTAGTGAGCTCTATATTAAAGTCTAGTGAGCTCTATATTAAAGTCTAGTGAGCTCTACATAAAAATCTAGTGAGCTCTATAATGAAATCTTCTGAAGTCTGTATTAAAATCTAGCAAACTCTATGTTCAAATCTATATTCAAATCTAGCTGAGCCCAATATTAAAATCTAGCAATCTGTATATTAAAATCTAGTGACCTCTACTGTAAAATCTATTTGAGCCCTATAATAAAATCTAGCGACCTCTATATTAAAATCTAGCGACCTCTATTTTAAAATCTAGCAAGCTCTATATTAAATCTAGCAAGCTCTATATTGAAATCTAGCAAGCTCTATATTGAAATCTAGCAAGCTCTACATTAAAATCTAGTGAAATTTATATTGAAAGCTAGCGAGCTCTATATTAAAAGCTAGCGAGCTCTAAATTCAAATCTAGCGAGCTCTATATTCAAATCTAGTGAGCTCTATACTCAAATCTAGCAAGCTCTATATTTAAATCTAGTTAGTTCTATATGAAAATCTATTGAGCTCTATATCAAAATATAGTGTGCTCTATAATAAAATCTTGGAAACTGTATTAAAATCTAGCAAGCTCTATATTAAAAATCTATATTACAATCTAGCAATCTGTATATTACAATATAGTGAGCTATATAGTAAAATCTAGCTGAGCCCTATATTAAAATCTAGCGATCTCTATTTTAAAATCTAGCGATCTCTATACTAAAATCTAGTGAGATCTATATTAAAATCTAGTGAGATCTATATTCAATTCTAGCAAGCTTTATATAAAAATCTAGCAAGCTCTACATTAAAATCTAGTGAGCTCTACGTTAAAATCTAGTGAGCTCTATGTTAAAATCTTGTGAGCTCTATGTTAAAATTTCGTGAGCTCTATGTTAAAATCTCGTGAGCTCTCTTTTAAAATCTAGTCAGCTCTTTGTTAAAATCTAGTGAGCTCTATGTTAAATTCTAGTGAGATTTATATTAAAATCTATGGAGCTCTATATTAAAATCTAGCAAGCTCTATATTAAAATCTAGCAAGCTCTATATAAAAATCTAGCAAGCTCTATATCAAAATCTAGTGCTCTACATTGAAATCTAGTGAGCTCTATATTAATAGCTTGTGAGATCTATATTAAAAGCTTGTGAGCTCTATATTAAAATCTTGCGAGCTCTATATCAAAATCTAGTGAGCTCTATATTAAAGTCTAGTTAGTTCTATATTAAAATCTATTGAGCTCTATATTGGAATCTAGTGAGCTCTATATCAAAATCTTGTGAACTCTGTATTAAAATCTAGCAAGCTCTATATTCAAATCTATATTAAAATCTAGCTGAGCCCTATATTAAAATCTAGCAAGCTCTATATCAAAATCTAGCAAGCTCCATATTAAAATCTAGCAAGCTCTACATAAAAATCTAGCGAGCTCTACATAAAAATCTAGCGAGCTCTACATTAAAATCTTGTGAGCTCTATATTCAAATCTAGTGAGCTCTATATTAAAATCTAGTGAGCTCTATAATAAAATCTAGTGAGATCTTATTCAAAACAAAATTATGTCAATTCTGAGCAGTGCTCCTTAACAACAACAACTCAGTTTGGGTGAATGGGGTAAGAGTTCAAATTCATGGGATGTCCTACAGCAGGTCAACTATGTCTTGAATAAAATATTCCACTTGCACGCTATTAAGTAATCTGAGTTAACCTTTCCTTGTGAATCATGACATTGTTTAATTTTAATAACACGCATATTAGGTAAAGAGGTGACAATGGCTGTGCACTGTCAATACTGAAAAGGATTATGGGGCAGCCTGGGCACAGCTACATGACAGATCCCTAACAGTTCCAAGGCCTTTACTAATTCAGTGTAGCAGGCTTCTGGATTTGCTTGGAGTGTGAAGCCCGAGGAAATGATGTCTAAACCCTTCAATCCATAGAGGACAATGCTTAATAAATAATGTTCTTGTTTACCTCTGACTGTCCACCACTTGCTATTGGTCACCTTTTGACCCAGTCTGGGTTTAATCCATTTAAATTCATCTCAAGGACATTTTTAGGGAATATCTTTGATGGGGGGATGGGAGGGAAGGAATGAATGAAGGAAGGGAAAGAACCACTTGTGTGTGTTTGAAGAGCTAGATTTATCCTTGTCTTTACAGCTATGAGATGTCTTGATCTTTTTAAAACCCTGCCCTTGGCTAAAAGGCCCTGTCTCTAATGTGATATTTAAAGTAACATCCTTCTCCTCCTCCCAGGGCCACTCTGTGACTTGTACTGGTCCTATGAGTGGAAAGGAGAGGGATGTGCACTTCGATTACCCACACAGCTCCACCTCACATGTACTAACAGGCCCCGTTTGATCTGAGCACAAATCTGCTATAAGAGAAACATAAAAAACTTAACGTCATCTTAAATTTTTACATCTGTAGTTACAAGCCAAATGGTTAAGAATAAGCACAGAGGCTTGTAGTTATAATGGCATACATCACAGTCATTCACTGAGCAATTAAGAGTGAAGCAGTGATACACTAGGTACTAACAAGCATCAAATCTGACATGGCGCCAATGTTTAATGAAAACAAGTTCCACTATCTCCACAGATGTAAGAGCAGTGAGACTGGTTTATGGGGTCTATGTTTAAGACCAGCAGTGGATGAGGTTTGGACGATTGAGTGGACCAGAGATGAGTGTAAAGTCAGACACATGTAGAAAATGATTTTAAAAAATGTTTGTTTTGCTCACTACTTGGGGTTTCTTGGGGAAAATATTCTCTCTAAAGTTGTGTATTTATTGGTTTATTAACTTGTTCTGTCCATTGCTCTCTATTTCATATATTTAACCCTTAAGTCCAACTCCACAATTAAATAACTTTTCATTCTCAGAATGGCAGCTTTTCCCCAGTCATATCCCAAACAGAAATGCCTCTGAGCACTGCTCCAAAATTAGCTTGGGGCTGAAATCCAACTTCAGCCATCCACCACCAGCTGAGGCAGAACTGGCCCAGGACCAGTGCTTGAAGGGCCTCTTTTAAAGCACTCTCCTCTCCCCCATTCTAGCCTAACCACCCATCGCACAACACACTTCACCCTCAATCTAATCCTGCCCATTGCTCCACTTTGCCCCCTAACGCCCCATTAATAACTTAGCCCCTATCATAAGCTCACGAAATCAAACTGTACCGACTGACTGCTGTGCCAGGCAGCAATCTCATTCTGCCAGACTGCCCACCCAAAACACACTGCTGCACATCAGCATTTCAATCCGCTCGTAACCGTATCGTTGTGTTGCAGATAGAGGCGGTAGATCTTCATTCATCAACCCTAATCTATCTGCTCCTTGTTCTCAATCAGAGGGGCTCCTCTGTGGGCCACAGTTATAGTGGCTTAACCTGCATGCCTCAGTCATGTGCCGCGTAAGGTGCCTCCGCATTATTCACACTATTTGGGGACACTAATCATAGTCAAGAGAGAATAACCAAACGAAACAGATGACCGCAAATAATGTGGCTTAATAGTACCCACTGTGCACACACTGGTTGACTCAACGTTGCTTCCACGTTATTTCAGTGAAATTACGTTGAACCAACGTGGAATAGACAGACGTCTGTACCCAGTGGGTATAGCCTAGTAACTTTTTCTCGGAACTATTGGCCTATTGAATAGGAAATATTTAATAAGCCACACATTCGGCTACTCAGCAGAACTGTGAAATACGAGCCATAACAATACAATTATTTTAATTATAGGCAATTATTATTATTATTTTTAAATTAGGCTACTGTCCTGTGCATTTATCAATTGTTATCAATGCCATTTGCCAAAGACACGACACCAATGTCAGAAACAGGCAATTTAACGAGACGCGCATATGTCTTCTTATGAATTAAGTATGAAGTACACGAATCACTTGACTTTCCTGTTTCATTCGTACGCACTCTCACCAAATTAAATGTATCGTCTCGCCACAATTCATGGTTAAAGGCGCCAAAACCCCTCACATTTCAGGACGATAATGTAGGCTATCCGCTTGTTTCTTTCCATAAACATGGTTGATATTCCGTCCTATCAACTCTGAAACGCGGTCCTTATTAAAGCAATAGCCTTAACATTTATCAGTTTACTGTGCGTGCACAGACGAACGAGCGCACAAACCCACACATACAGACACCACCGCATTCATTTCGTTAACGACAACCGCAAATTAAATATATTGGAACAGCGAAAACTATTCAGCAGATAAAGAATAGGCTGGTCATACCCCAACGCCGCCTTATGAAAGCTGAGAATCCAAAGTCAAACCACGGGATTTGTTTAACATGCGACACACGAATAACGTCCCTTATACTCTGATACCATTTAATGAATCTTACCTTTCTTTTTAATATATTCCTTAAACTGCAGAGGCGTAGCCTATAGTCAACGTCTTCTCTCCCCTCTCCCTCTCTCACTCTCGTCCTTTCTCTCGCTCTCCAACCCGCCCTCTCTCTCTCTCTCTCAAATTGATTCACCCTTTTCGGCGCTTGTACCACAGTGCCGTGTTTTCCCGACCTAAGAAAGCTGAGCCCGTTCATCTTACCTGGCCAGATGGAAAAATACAACCACCGAAATTGGGTGATTGAAAAATCATTCACGAAACATAGGCCTAGTAAACTATTTCGTGTAAATACGAATCGTTGAGGATAAATATAGATATCTAATAGAAACATGTCCGTTTCTCCAGGCATGCGTAGGCCACTAATAAACACGCGCGCACGGCTGGAAGGGATGAGAATTTACAACAAACGACAACAGAAAATGAACCTTCTCCCATTAATTGAGACCAGTCTGGTTGAATAGGATTATTTTCCCTTGTCTCGGAGTCAGGACAGGCAGGACGATTAATAACTTAAATAACTGTATTAAATATGTAGGCTAGTCTTTCTTATTATATATATATTTCTTATACAATTAAGTACTGCACCTCTCTTGTGTAGATGCACCTTGACATTCCCTGTATCCAACGCGTAGGTGTTTACAATTGTCCCTATTGCGCTTTGGTGGTGCACATCCCACTCCTCTCATTGCGATGTAACGAGGACGCAATAACTTTTGCTATATAGATTCATACACCAGCAGCGTCCTAAACACGTTGTTATTGTACTAAATAGTTTAGTTTCTCAAAGTTGGGGCAACAATATCAATCACTATAATTAAATTAATGCCAAAGTTGTTGCGCAAATGAATGTCACACACTCCAAGACGCAACAAATGGAGTATTTGAAAAGGTGGCCATATTACCCAAGCTTTATGGTGCAGGTGTGTGAAGGTGAACTCACATTTGTCACATGTCACAAATAGCAGATCATGCCAGACACATATTCTCACTGCTTCACTGGGTTTAATGGACAACCGGTTCCGATGTGGCAGGGCCTGCAAACTATTACAGACTACAAAGGGAAGCACAGCCAAGAGCTGCCCAGTGACAGAGCCTACCAGACAAGCTAAATAACTTCTATGCTTGCTTCCAGGCAAGTAACACTGAAACATGCATAAGAGCATCAGCAGTTCCTGAGGACTGTGTGATCATGCTCTCCACAGCTGATTTACGGGGTGGCAGGGTGGCCTAGTGGTTAGAGTGTTGGACTAGTAACCGGAAGATTGCAAGTTCAAATCCCCGAGCTGACAAGGTACAAATCTGTTGTTCTGCCCCCGAACAGACCAGGCCGTCATTGAAAATAAGAATTTGAGGCCTCCCGGGTGGCGCAGTGGTTAAGGGCGCTGTACTGCAGCGCCAGCTGTGCCATCAGAGTCCCTGGGTTCGCGCCCAGGCTCTGTCGTGACCGGGAGGCGATGCACAATTGGCCTAGCATCGCCCGGGTTAGGGAGGGCCTTGTCTCATCGCGCACCAGCGACTCCTGTGGCGGGCTGGGTGCAGTGTAGGTGGCCAGGTGCACGGTGTTTCCTCCGGCGCATTGGTGCGGCTGGCTTCCGGGTTGGATGTGCGCTGTGTTAAAGAAGCAGCGGCTTGGTGTATCGGAGGACGCATGATTTTCAACCTTCGTCTCTCCCGAGCCCGTACGGGAGTTGTAGCTGAGACAAGTTGTAGATGAGACAAGCTACTACAACAATTGGATACTATGAAATTGGCGAGAAAAAGGGGTTAAATTAAAAAAAAAAAAAAAAGAAAATAAGAATTTGTTGCCTTGCCTTAAAGGTAAATAAAGGTAACTGACTAACTGTTTAGTTCCTGTGATGTTTTGTCTATAACCTGTAGTTGGTTTGAAGTTGAGTAGAGATAGAGAGAGAGGGGGGAGAGAGAGAGGTGGGAGAGGGAGGGGAGAGAGGGAGAGAGAGAGTGAAAGGGATATACATAGAGAGAGAGCATATGAGTGTGTGTGTGAGAGAGAGAGAAAGTGAGGGGGATAGAGAGAAAAATAGTGTTTGGTGTATGTGTGTGTGAGAGAGAGGAGGGGATAGAGAGATTGGGAGAGAGAGAACGAGTGTGTGGGAGAGAGACGGATAGAGAGAACGTTCTCTGCTGTTTGGCTCTTTCACACCTGGACAAAACATCATAGTGCAGTTAAGCTAAGGTCCCTGGAACTAAACACCTCCCTCTGCAACTGGATCTTGGACTTCCTGACGGGCCACCCGCAGGTGGTAAGGGTAGGTTACAACACATCCGCCACGCTGATCCTCAACACGGGGGCCCCTCAGGGGTCCGTGCTCAGTCCCCTCCTGTACTCCCTGTTCACTCATGACTGCACGGCCAGGCACAACTCCAACACCATCATTAAGTTTGCTGATGACACAACAGTGGTAGGCCTAATCACAGACAACGATGAGACAGCCTATAGGAAGGAGGTCAGAGACCTGACTGTGTGGTGCAAGGTGCAAGGACAACAACCTCTGCATCAAAGACAGTGGAGCAGGTTGAGAGCTTCAAGTTCCTTGGCGTCCACATCACCAACAAACTAACATGGTCCAAGCACACCAAGACAGCCGTGAAGAGGGCACAACAAAACCTATCCCCCTCAGGAGACTGAAAAGATTTGGCATGGGTCCTCCGATCCTCAAAAGGTTTTACACCTGCACCATCGAGAGCATCCTGATGGGTTGCATCACTGCCTGGTATGGCAACTGCTTCGCCTCCGACCGCAAGGTACTACAGTGGGTAGTGCGTACGGCCTAGTAGATCTCCGGGGCCAAGCTTCCTGCCATCCAGGACCTCTATACCAGGCGGTGTCAGAGGAAGACCATAAAAATTGTCAAAGACTCCAGCCACCCTAGTCATAGACTGTTCTCTCTGCTACCTCATGGCAAGCGGTACCGGAGCACCAAGTCTAGGTCCAAGAGGCTCCTAAATAGCTTCTACCCCCAAGCCATGAGACTCCTGAACAGCTAATCAAATGGCTACCCAGACTATTTGCATTGCCCTCCCCACTGGAATGCTGCTGCTACTGTCTGTTATATCTATGCATAGTCACTTTAATAACTCTACCTACATGTACAACATATTACCTCAATTACCTTGATACCAGTGAACCCACACATTGACTCTGTACCGAGACCCCCTATATATAGCCCTGCTACTGTTATTTACTGCTGCTCTTTAATCATTTGTTATTCTTATCTCTTACTTTCTTTTTGTATTTTCTTAAAACTCAATTGTTGGTTAAGTGCTTATAAGTAAGCATTTCACTGTAAGGTCTACTACACCTGTTGTATTGTGCGCATGTGACAAATACAATTTACTTTGATTTGGATCAAAAAGCTTGTGCTATTGTGAACAGTGGAGGCTGCTAAGGGGAGGAAGGCTTATAGTAATGGCTGGAATGGAGTCAATGGAATGGTATCAAATGCATGGTTTCCATGTGGTTGATACCACTTCATTGACTCCATTCCAGCCATTATTATGAGCCGTCCTCCCCTCAGCAGCCTCCAGTGAAATACATATAATCCTGCCAGAAAGCTGATGAAGATAAATGTGCATCTGTGTGTTTTTAGTTGTTACTCTACAGGTTATACTCAGGGTTTGAAGTTGAGTATATATATATATATATATATATATATATAAAAAAGAGAGAGAGAGAGAGAGAGAGAGAGACACAGAGAGAGACAGAGAGAGACAGAGAGAGAGAGAGAGAGAGAGAGACACAGAGAGAGACAGAGAGAGACAGAGAGAGAGAGAGAGAGAGAGAGAGAGAGAGAGAGAGAGAGACGGGGAAGAGAGAGAGAGACGGGGGAAGAGAGGGTGGGAGAGGTAGAGAGAGAGAGAGAGAGAGAGAGAGAGAGAGAGAGAGAGAGAGAGATGGGGAAGAGAGAGAGAGACGGGGGAAGAGAGGGTGGGAGAGGTAGAGAGAGAGAGACGGGGGAAGAGAGGGTGGGAGAGGTAGAGTGAAAGGGATATACATAGAGAGAGAGCATATGAGTGTGTGTGAGAGAGAGAGAAAGTGAGGGGGATAGAGAGAAAAAGAGTGTTTGGGTGTATGTGTGTGTGAGAGAGAGGAGGGGATAGAGAGATTGGGAGAGAGAGAACGAGTGTGTGAGAGAGAGAGACGGATAGAGAGAGTGCTTTTATTAGGGAACGTTCTCTGCTGTTTGGCTCTGACAGGTTCCCTTGGCAACGATCAAGCACATACAGTACCTAGAGCCCCACCCCCCAGCACACACATTCACTTATTGCTATGAATCTTTCAGAGCGGGTCTGTGTTCTCTCCATTTAGTATGACTTCTCTCAAATATGAGATCAATATTGTAATACTCATGGATGGGAGGGGGCGTGTTAGTGGGAAACAGCGATTGGGGGACAGAGAGGAAGGAGAGGTCAATGCAATGAGAGACTGTGTCTATGCAATAGAGCGAGAGAGAGGGAGAGAAGGGGGGCAGGGGATAATCAGATGGGCGATTAGTGGTGAATTGATAACGTTCTATATTCAGACATGGTGAATCAGTCTTTTTCACAGCCACTCTTCTCTCTCTGACACACACACACACACACACAGAACTTCTGTTTGTGCGAATGCAGCCTGCTTCACCGTCATGTCCTATCTCCCTATACCTTCCTTGTCATTCCATGTGAGTAACGGACCATTTCATGAAAGTCAGTATGTTACATGTGATTGGGGTTCCCTCTAAGGTCTGTGTTTGGAATGGTGCCCACTTAATACCCCCATTATGTACATGGCCTAAGCTGCCCCCCCAACCCCTTACCCCCCACCGTCTCTCTTCCGTTTACCCCACCAGTCCCACTCGCTGCAGTACACAATAGAGCACTCACTCCACTGACATATCTATACGATTAGCTTTTTTTTCTCCCTCTTCCTCTCCTTCCTGTCCCCTACCCACTCCATCTCTCTCTGCAGTAACGGTGTGCCATTGTTCACAGCCTATAGATGTCCCCTGGAATTCCATACCAATGTGCAGTGCTTTTGCATTGCATCGCTCTCCCCTCCCCTGCATGCCTCCCTCCATCCCTTTCTCTATTAAATTTCCAGTCACACAACAGTGCAGTGGATATCCCTCCCTCTCTCTAACTCACACACCACATCCCTCCCTCCTCCTCCTCTCCCTCTCTTCTTCTCTCTCTCTCACACAGAGCTGTTGTCTGTCTGCCTGGATCTCTATCACTGCCTCTTGATATTGACTGTTCTTTCTCCACTTTGAACCTCTCAATCTCTCTCACCATTGATATAGACCGCTCTCTTTTCACCTCCAATCTCTTCATCTCTCCACCCTCATCATTTAAAAGAGCCACACACACGTCCACTCCTCCATCCAACTCTCTCTTTCTCCCTCCCCGTTTGTGTCCCTGTACCGCAGTGTCTGCTCAGGGTGTATGATCAGGAGTGACCCCCTCTCTCCGGCGCTGGGTTCTGTTCTGGCCGTCACGGCCGCCTATAAATGACTGATTGAGTGGACACCAGGGACTGTAGGGTATGAAGTGAGCCAGACACACCGGCCGAGCGGGAGGCACCCCGTTTCTCTCCTCAGTAGCTCAGAGCTGAACTCTCTGCATCATCTGGAGGCCTTGGGAGACCTTTGGTCTTTATCTGATGGGTTAACAGCATGGACCCCAGCAGTAGACAACAACCTGTGATACATACCAAATTCAACATTCATCTCTTGTGAGTAGCCAGGCTAGGATCCATCCATGCTCTGATGCTTAGCTTTACACTCTGAAAGAGGAGCCGCACTCTGACACAGAGTTAACCAAGCCTGCATCTTCACCACTGTGTCGATAGACCTCCTCCATCACAAACACCATCTGGCAACCCACATCCATTAGGCAGCATTGACCTCCACCACCAGGCCCAGTGTACCTTGACCACCAGTTCCAGTGTAGGTCCACGACCAGGCCCAGTGTAGCTCCACCACCAGGCCCAGTGTACCTTGACCACCAGGCCCAGTGTAGCTCCACCACCAGGCCCAGTGTAGCTCCACCACCAGTCCCAGTGTAGCTCCACCACCAGTCCCAGTGTAGCTCCACCACCAGGCCCAGTGTACCTTGACCACCAGGCCCAGTGTAGGTCCACGATCAGGCCCAGTGTAGCTCCACCACCAGGCCCAGTGTACCTCCACCACCAGGCCCAGTGTACCTTGACCACCAGTTCCAGTGTAGGTCCACGACCAGGCCCAGTGTAGCTCCACCACCAGGCCCAGTGTAGCTACACCACCAGGCCCAGTGTAGCTACACCACCAGGCCCAGTGTACCTCTACCACCAGGCCCAGTGTACCTCTACCACCAGGCCCTAAAAAGTAAAGACCAATCCAATTTAAGGCATGATATGATCCCCTCTCCAGGCTAAATGTAGCTGTACCAGAAGGCAGTAAAAACACATCCACTCACCGCTAGACCTGATAACACTCCTCCAGCATGCCATAAAACAAACTCTGCCCCCAGGCCCATAAACCCCATCAGGCCCAACACTACTTCTGCCACCAGGCCAATAAACTCCATCTCCAGGCCCTATAAACACCCAGGCTCACACAATGGCCCACTGTCCCCTTGACAACCAGGACGGACAAACCACAGCTAGAAAAACAGCGTCAACAATCCCATTCAATAACATAGGAAAAAGAGCCTGTCACATCAACTCTATCAACTCAATATATATCACAACAAAATCATCATACTTTACTTTTAGTCTCATGCGTCCTATTCCGCTACTCCCTGCTCATATGGTAGAAGCAACATTTCAGAGACGTGTAGCTGGCATTAAAGGACACGCAGTGATGTCGAAATACGGAGAGATTAACTCAGCCCATTAGAAAGACAGAAGAGAAAGGGAGAAAGAGAGAGAATGTCAGCTCACAGGGTCGACCAGTGATGGAAGGAGGGAGGCAGATGAGAGATGAACGCCAGCCACTGGGGGACTAGTCAGTGTCTCTGTCTTTCCGTCTGTGTGAGTACGTGAGGGAGAGGTGGAGAAAAAAAGCTTAGAAACAAGAACCCAGTGTCATGGTATCTAAGCAACCATCTCCGTCTCCCTGGTGACAGGGACTGACATCACTTCCCGTCTGTGCATCTGCACAGGGCTAACAATGTGTTGGTCTGTGGGGTAATAAGGTTCAAGTGTACATAATGTTTCGTTTTGCAGAATGTGTATACAGCTCACTGGACTGTGTGCAGTTAGTACAGGTGTCTGTGTATAATACACGCTACAAGATTAATTGCCAACAATATTTAATGGAGTTGAGTTATGCGAGTGTCTGCAATGTGTGTGTGTTTAGTCTGTTTTTAGCCGTGTGAAGCTCATTTTGGGCACATATGTGGACACTGCCATGTGCGCATGCGGTCAGCCTGATTGTGCATTATGCCAGGGAAAACATGGCCAAGCGACGCCATCTGGTATAACTACTTGGCACAGGAGGCCTCGGTATGGTTCCAAAACATATTGGAGTAGTTAGAATTAACACTGACACCATTTGGCAGAAACACACTTCAAACTATATATCAGTGTGTCTACTTTAGTCATTCTCACACACTGCTGTAGTGTTAATACACACATTCAGACAGACTACTATCAGAAAGAGGCATTCAGGCACAGATCAATCTATGTCAGGGCTCTCCAACCCTGTTCCTGGAGAGCTACAGTCTTGCAAGTTTTTGCTCCAGCTAATTATTAGAATCAGGTGCGCTAGATTAGGACTGTAGTGAAAACCTACAGGACGGTAGCTCTCCAGGAACAGGACTGTAGTGAAAACCTACAGGACGGTAGCTCTCCAGGAACAGGACTGTAGTGAAAACCTACAGGACGGTAGCTCTCCAGGAACAGGACTGTAGTGAAAACCTACAGGACGGTAGCTCTCCAGGAACAGGACTGTAGTGAAAACCTACAGGACGGTAGCTCTCCAGGAACAGGACTGTAGTGAAAACCTACAGGACCAGTAGCTCTCCAGGAACAGGACTGTAGTGAAAACCTACAGGACGGTAGCTCTCCAGGAACAGGACTGTAGTGAAAACCTACAGGACGGTAGCTCTCCAGGAACAGGACTGTAGTGAAAACCTACAGGACGGTAGCTCTCCAGGAACAGGACTGTAGTGAAAACCTACAGGACGGTAGCTCTCCAGGAACAGGACTGTAGTGAAAACTTACAGGACAGTAGTTCTCCAGGAACAGGACTGTAGTGAAAACCTACAGGACGGTAGCTCTCCAGGAACAGGACTGTAGTGAAAACCTACAGGACGGTAGCTCTCCAGGAACAGGACTGTAGTGAAAACCTACAGGACGGTAGTTCTCCAGGAACAGGACTGTAGTGAAAACCTACAGGACGGTAGCTCTACAGGAACAGGACTGTAGTGAAAACCTACAGGACGGTAGCTCTCCAGGAACAGGACTGTAGTGAAAACCTACAGGACGGTAGCTCTCCAGGAACAGGACTGTAGTGAAAACTTACAGGACAGTAGTTCTCCAGGAACAGGACTGTAGTGAAAACCTACAGGACGGTAGCTCTACAGGAACAGGACTGTAGTGAAAACCTACAGGACGGTAGCTCTCCAGGAACAGGACTGTAGTGAAAACCTACAGGACAGTAGCTCTCCAGGAACAGGACTGTAGTGAAAACCTACAGGACGGTAGCTCTCCAGGAACAGGACTGTAGTGAAAACCTACAGGACAGTAGCTCTCCAGGAACAGGACTGTAGTGAAAACCTACAGGACAGTAGCTCTCCAGGAACAGGACTGTAGTGAAAACCTACAGGACAGTAGCTCTCCAGGAACAGGACTGTAGTGAAAACCTACAGGACGGTAGCTCTCCAGGAACAGGACTGTAGTGAAAACCTACAGGACGGTAGCTCTCCAGGAACAGGACTGTAGTGAAAACCTACAGGACGGTAGCTCTCCAGGAACAGGACTGTAGTGAAAACCTACAGGACGGTAGTTCTCCAGGAACAGGACTGTAGTGAAAACCTACAGGACAGTAGCTCTCCAGGAACAGGACTGTAGTGAAAACCTACAGGACGGTAGCTCTCCAGGAACAGGACTGTAGTGAAAACCTACAGGACGGTAGTTCTCCAGGAACAGGACTGTAGTGAAAACCTACAGGACGGTAGCTCTCCAGGAACAGGACTGTAGTGAAAACCTACAGGACGGTAGCTCTCCAGGAACAGGGTTGGAGAGCCCTAGTCTATGTGTATACTCACTTTTAAAAAGGACTCTACACATCGGTTGGCTCCTTGACAAAATGTATCTATTTCATCTCAATAAAACAACGTAATATAGCTCAAAAACACAACTTCAGAAAAAGTTAAACCTCAATAAAAAATACATTTCATATAAACAATTAAATTAATGCAAAACAGGTTTCCATACAAGCACACAACAGTGTAATGAACACTGTCCTCCCATTGGGTTGGCTTCATTAGGTGTGTGATAGGGTGTGTGTTTGTGTGTGTGCATATGCATGAGAGTGGGTGCTTGCATGTCCTCCCCTCATCCCCTCCAATAACTCTACAGTACAAACTTTTGATATATATAAAAAAAAAAATAATAATAAAAAAAAGTAAAGAGTAGAAACTAGGAAAACTACATCTCCCAGTCTGCCCCCATGATGAAACTGAAAATGCTGGTTGCTGGGGGATGTAGTCTTTTTGGGTCCAAACTCAAATAAGGTCCATGAGAATCTCATCCTCCATGACAGAAGACACCTGGGGCATCCCGGGGGGCTGGGCTCCAGGGCCCCTCTGACCAGCAGCCATCATCATCTGACCTGAGAGAGAGAGAGGAGAGAGTTAACCTGGGACAGCAACATGTGCATTGATTACATCATCATAAACACAGTGGTAATAAACTACAGACTAACTACTGTTGAGTTACAGGTAGAGTCAGCGACGCACAAAGTAAACAGCATTATCGAGCAGACTTGAGCAAAAACCAAGAATGTGAAGTGCGAGTCTAAACTGTTCAGCTATCAGGTTGCAGCAAAGTGAAAGGCACCATGCACATACTCTATGAGAAGGCATCACTCTAATCTGTGACATCCTCAATTCATCCTGCTGCTGGTGTCAACGCCATATAGCCCAGTCTCAGTCTGATAACCATAGGCACGGATGGGAGAGATATGTTCAATCACCCTCCCTTTTGAATTTAGCAGTTTACACACAAAAGCTCAATCATTAGGAAACAATTGCTTCCTAATGACAGATTGCATTCTAAAGCCAATCCTTGCACTGATGTCTAGCTCCAAACTGTCTTTACAGTGTGTGATGTGAGTGAAAGGGTCCATGGCTGTAGCTAACCTGCCAGGGGCTGTCTCCACTGGGCCTGCATTTGGGGGCCCGCTCCTGGAGTAGGGTGGACCAGCTGCCCTCCCAGCCCCTGGTGAGGCATCATGCCCTGCATGTGACCAACACCACCCTGCTGAGAGACAGGAACACAACACCTAGGTTACCATCAATCATACAGTAGGTAGGGCCTTCATTATCATTAACCAATAGAGACGAGTATTACATATTTAGAAGCCTTTCTAGAGTGTGCAGTGGTGATCTAGCCCTGGCTACAAGACGATGCACTATAAAAACAAATGTATTTCATGAATGACGGTCAAGGCTGGTAGAGTTAACTGTTGTGTTCTTACTGGCTGCTGTTGGCTGAGGAGGAGACTGCGCAGCTGTGGATTAGCTCCTGGGTTTGGAAGGCGGAGCATGGCACCCTGGGGTGGGGCCTGTCCGCCCTGAGCGACCTGGTTGGGCGGAGCACCTGTGACAGGCGGCTGCTGATTAGGTGCGCCGGATGCTCTCATCGTCATCTGGATGAGAAGCAGAGAGTCAGAGGTTTAGAAGAAGGTTGGAGAGATAAGAGCACTAAGTAGAGTGAGACTTTAAATACAGTGCCTTCAAAAAGTATTCACACCCCTTCCCCATATTTTGTTGTGTTACAGCCTGAATTTAGATTTTGTGTCACTGATCTACACACAAAATTGAATTTTGTTTCTATACATTTTTTAGAAAATAAATAAATAAAGTCTTGAATCAATAAGTATTCAACCCCTTTTTTATAGCAAGCCTAAATAAGTTCAGGAGTAAAACTTGGCTTAACAAATCACATAATAAGTTGCATGGACTCACTGTGTGCAATAATAGTGTTTAACATGATTTATGAATTACTAGACCATCTCTGTACCCCACACATACAGTACAACCATCTGTAAGGTCCCACAATCGAGGAGTGAATTTCAAGCACAGATTCAACCACAAAGACCAAGGAGGTTGTTCAATGCCTCGCAAAGAAGGGCACCGATTAGTAGATGTGTAAAAAAAATTTAAAATAATAATAAAATAAATATTAAAAAGCAGACGCTGAATATCCATGGTGAAGTTATTTTTTATTTTATTTTACCTTTATTTAACTAGGCAAGAATGTAACAAATTCAATGACGGCCTAGGAACAGTGGGTTAACTGCCTGTTCAGGGGCAGAACGACAGATTTGTACCGTGTCAGCTTGGGGATTGAACTTGCAACCATTCGGTTACTAGTCCAACGCTCTAACCACTAGGCTACTCTGCCGCCCCAATTAAATAGGCTTTGGAAGGTGTATCAACACACCCCGTCACTAGGAAGATAGAGGCGTCCTTCCTAACTCAGTAGCCGGATGCTCAGGGATTTCACCATGAGGCCAACGGTGACTTTAAAACAGTTAAAAAGTTGAATGGTTGTGATAGGAGAACAGAAACCTGTACAGCAGGGATCATAAACTACATTCAGCCGCGGAACGATTTTTTCTTCAGCGGCCAGAACATAATAACAAATAATTTGTAGACTTCAAATTGACCGCAAGAAGCACGAACAGATATAATATTTGACTAAAATATTATCATTTCAAACCTTGCTTACATTTATACACAATCACATATATCTCTCTATTATACATTGGAATACTTTAATTAAAAACACTTGGAGCTGATTTGCTGGTGTTTTTTCAGTCTCATGTCCAACAGAATATATTCCAAAACATGCATCTTGTTTGCAACAAGGCACTTAAAATGTGACAAAGAAAATGAACATTTTGTTCTGAAAACAAAGTGTTATGTTTGGGGAAAATACAACAACTGAGTACCATTCTTCATATTTTACAGCATGGTGGTGGCTGCATCATGTTATGTGTATGCCTGTCATCGGCAAGGACTATGGAGTTTTTGGGGATAAAAATAAATTGAATACAGCTATAAGCACAGTCAAAATCATAAAGGAAAACCTGGTTGTCTTCTTTCCAACAGATACTGGGTGAGGAATTCATCTTTCAGCAGGACAATAACCTAAAACACAAGGCCAAATCTACACTGGAGTTGCTTACCAAGACGACAATGAATGTTCCTGAGTGGCCTAGATACAGTTTTGACTTAAATTGGCTTGAAAATCTATGGCAAGACTTGAAAATGGCTGTCTATCAATGATCAACAATCAACTTGACAGAGTTTGAAGAATTTTAACAAGAATAATGGGCAAATATAGTATAGTCCAGAAACTTCCCCAGAAAGACTCACAGCTGTAATCATTGTAGAAGCACATTTGGCAAAGTATTAATCAGGGGTGTGAATACTTAGGTTAGAGATATTTCTGTAGTTCATTTTCAATAAATTTGCTAACATTTTTAAACACATTTTCACATTGTCATTATGGGGTATTTGTGTGTAGATGGGTGAGAAAAAAAGCATTTAATCAATTTTGAATTCAGGCTGTAACAACACAATGTGAAATAAGTCAAAGGCTATGAATACTTTCTGAAGGCACTGTACATATGATTCATTGGAACGGTGTACTGGGTTCACTTTAAAAAGAGCCAAGCCGAATGTAACAATGTAACTCGCTGAACCCAGAACATGCTGGGCTGGCTATATTGGTAGCAGTGAGCACCCATTGAGACAGTGTGAGAGAGTAGCCAACACATGCAGAGTGGAGAGGAGCTGCTCACCAACCAGGCAGGTGCCAAAACGAGCACAGGGAGAGTTTGTGCCTGGTAAAGTTCAGTGCATTTTTTAACATGTATTTTGGGTGAGAGTTTTTGTGTATATGTGTGTGAGTCTCACCAGGTTGGCCTGTCTCTGCTGTTCCTCCATCAGAGTGACCTGACTAACAGAGGGCATGCCCACCACCACAGACTGAACAGAGGAGAGAGAGAAGAGGAGGAAGAGAAGGTGCAGAAGGGTAGGAGATGAAAGTCATTGCGGGACATGCAGTCATTGCGGGACAATAGAAACAGGAGATGCAGACAGGAGGAGTGTGTGAGGGGAGAGGGAGGAAACGAGGAGTGCACAAGCTGAGACACCACAGGATTAATCACAGTACCTGCTGCTGCACGTTGCCATGGGAGACAGGGATGGGCCCCTGCGGCCGGTTGAGGAAGTTCTGATTGGGTTGAACCTGGCCAGGTGGCCCTGGCATCGGCCCTCCTGAACCTAACTGGAGAAGAGAACCAACAAGGTTACTTTTCTAATGTAAGGTTTACATGTGTAACCAACATCCCTATAACTGTGCCACATTCTTATAATGGTATTCCTGCCTATCCTAACCTGTCTAATCCTGGCACTGAATGAGACAACAGCACCATCTAAGACGTGTCAAAATCAAGGCCACAAGACGATTCAATCCTGCCTGCAGTTTTTTTTTATCTATAATATTTTTCGGGGGAAAACCAATCTCAATTTACATTGCAATGACTAAAACCAAATCAAAACTGTGTAGAAATTGTAATTGACCTACATTTAGTCTCTTCACTCTGTCCAGTTTGCTAACAGTCAACGAAAGCTAACAGTCAGGGAGCATCGAAAATTCCAAAAGTGATGGAGGAATATTTTTGCACATTTTGACGGAGAGGAATTATTACCCATTTGAAGTGCAGCCCTCCAGACCTCAGTGAAGACAGAATGTGGCCCGCGGGGTAAATTAGTTTGACACCCCTGATCTAGGATCTGCAGTCTCTCAGGATAAAAGCTGTCCGTCTCCTCTCCTCTATTTTCTCCTCTCTTTTCCCTGTGGACTTCCTATTTAACTCAGCAGCCTGCCTAAAAACACCCAGAGCACACATTAAAAGGCCCAGTGCAGTCAAAATGTGATTTTACTGTTTTACACACCGAGGTTGGAATAGTACTATGAAAATTATGATAATGCTCTTTTAGTGTCAGAGCTGTTTTAAAAGACCATCTGAAATATTGTTTTGGTGGGTTGGCGTTTTGGCCTACCTGGTGATATCACCAGGCATTAAATGAGATAATAGACCAATAAGAGAGTTCCAAACCTCTCTGCCAATAACAGCTAGTTAAGTTTTCCCCTCTCCACTCAGACAGCTTAAGAAAATGCTCTTTGCTAAGAAGCTATTTTTTGATCATTTTAACTAGGGATGTGCATGTATTCAAATACTTGTGAGTATTCATTTTATCAACAAAAAACAATATAGGCCTATTTTAACACTGAAAAGGCCTTTTACAAATGAAATGTGACATTTCAAATAATTAATAAAACATTTTCTGTACAGTTTAATGAAACAAACTTTACAATGTAGTTATGACGTGCTCCCCAGAAGAAGGAAAAAAAGAGGTATCCTTCTTGTGTAGCTTGTTATTTATGTTGGCCAATCAAAGCTGTGAAGAGTCTCAATGTGTAGAAAGTGGAGTGAGTTTACTAATACATGCGAGATGGAATAAAATTATGTAATTACAAGTTCGCGAAATGAGAAGGGGTAGGCTACAACGAACAAGTAGGTTGTTGTTAGCGTAGCTAACTATAACCGCTTCTCTGTCTCCCTCCGGTTCCATCTCACATACACTGTCCCCTCTGCAGCATAGTGCACCAGCCTCTCTCCTTCAGGCAGCACTGCTCAGGTTAAAGTTTAAAAACCACATGCATTTAGAATATCCAGATATCTGACAAATATTCATGATACTATTCGAATAGTGAAATTATTTCTAACCCCATCCATAATTATAATTGAATACAATCACAGTAAGGTACTTAATTGTTACCCAGAAATGATTTGATATCGAGAGAAAAACAGCTGCATTGGACCTTTAACATCAAGTCATCTGTATGGTTCAGGGAAAATATTCAATTTGGGTCTTTCACGGTTATAAAATCATATCTAATCACCAGTAACACTATTCTAGATCCACGTCTAGAAAAAAAATACCCCAAACAATGATCAAATAATTTAAATTTAAATTGTGTTGAGATTGCCATAGCAATTCTCCATTAGCAATGCAGCTTTGAATATGTAATGGGACACAAGGTCTTCTCTAAATACACACGGTCTAACATGTTTTTCACTTAAATTTGCAGCATGAGTAGACAGGCGGCATCAACTATAATGGGAGCAGAAAGGCTGTGAGGATATAAAGTCATGTAGACCACAGGCAGGTTGGATTTGTAACTGAGGCATTCCGTTTCTCTGTCACAAGATCCGCACGCTAAATGTTTACCTGAAGGAAAACAAGGTATCCTAACGGTTGTTAGAATTGTGTTGACTATAATCGAGATCAAACCAGAAATGACAAGGGGCGGTGCTCTCAAACAGGAAAACATTTTCCGCAGGTGTGGTTAGAGTGTTGGACTAGTAACCGAAAGGTTGCAAGATCGAATTCCCGAGCTGACAAGGTGAAAATCTGTTGTTCTGCCCCTGAACAAGGCAGTTAACCAACTGTTCCTAGGCCATCATTGAAAATAAGAATTTGTTCTTAACTGACTTGCCTAGTTAAAAAAGTGCAAATATAAATTGACCACCTCATTGGCCCAAGACTGCTCTTGGGAAGCCCTTCCACTGTGCTGGCTAGTATAGCTCCAGTTACTAGCGCGTATACTACCCCCTTTTCTCCAGGTTAAATCCCTTCATTCCCTCCTAACTCACAGAGTGGTGCTGCTGGACCTGTCTGTCTGACGCACCGAGCAGTGTTTGTGGTTGTTGATGACCCGTGTCTGTATGACTCACCGAGCGGTGCTGCTGGACCTGTTTGTGGTTGGTGATGACCTGTCGGATGCCGTTGACGAAGCCACTCTGGTCGTTGGGGATGAGGCCCATGAAAATCCTCTTCTTGGAGGAGTAGAGCAGCATGAGCACCCGCACCTCACAGGGGGCGCTGTGGGGGAAGTGGACGCACCCCGCCTGCAGCCAGAGGGGGGACATAGGTCAGAACTGTCTGTCAGTCTGTCACAGCCCTCGTCATAGTTCAAGTGACACAAAACCAGTCAACCTGACCTGAATTCAATCGGACCTGGGTAAATCTCACAGGCTGCATGCAGTTTTTCTATGACGCCTGACAGCGTTGAAAATCTCTGTAGCCCTTTACTAAATGATGAACATGGTGCCCCCTCTAGTGCTCTCAGAGTGTTACTGCAGTCTATTTATATCTGCCTAGTCCATCTAGTGCACAATGGAGGGAACTGCTGATGTCTATTGTTGAGACTCCACTGTATTGAATATTGAGACAGAAAAGGACAGGGACAAATGGCAGCAAAAATAGAGCATGTGAAGCAGAAGAGCTGGACTTACAAATCCAGTGGCCATGATACGATAAAGACCTTTTAGTGACTCCACATCTTTGTTGGTGAAGAGAAACTGAACCATTCTAGAGTTTCTGAAGAGGGGACCGAGTGTTGTCTGGGGAGGGAGAAAGACTTTATTTAGATGTCTGTATTCTCAATGTCATCGAGTAATTTCTGAACACACACACACACACACACATACACCACACACACAGAGAGGGTTCTCTCACCAGTAGCTGTTGTGGGATCAATTGCATGATGAGCTTCTGTGGCCACTGGTCGGCATTTCTGTCATGAAGAACAGGGAACAAACCAATCAGAACTCTCCATACATATAGCAATACACACACAATGACCAATCAGTGCAGCTGACACTGGCATGATATCAAAGATAGTTTCAGTGAAACACTCACAGGTTCTCTCCTTGGTTGACTTGCACCTGGCAGGGCAGGGAGCGAGTGAGTTTGGTATTGGAATCCATAGACGAGGCTTTGGGCTTCTGAAGTGATGGATGGAGAGAGGGTGGGGGAGGTAGGGAGGGAGGAGAGGAATGGAGGGATGTTTGGAGAAACAGAAGGAGAGGTTTGGAAGTTAGCATACAGAGTGACCAGGGGGCTTCGGTCCTACACCCAGGGGCACCGTTTGAATAAAAACCTCCATGTTAGAAATAACCCAACATGCAAAACAGTGCTGCCAGTGGAACATTGTGAAGAGGATGGATGGCGCCAATCCTACAGGAAAATAAGCAGCAGCGTTCATCTTCAGGGGATCAATCCCAGATTGGTCAGCTCTGCTGCAGTCCCTGTTGACCATTACTACTGCATTGTGTTAAAGAACAGATGTATGGGTTCTTTATATGTGTACTGTACAGCATTTGGGAGGACTCTCGTGGATTAGAGGAGACTAAGATATGATCCAGCAATATCCTGACCTGAACAAGGAAGATATACAAATCTAACCTGAATCTATTGATACGTGACTTCAGATGCACTTTAGTGACCTGTGGCAATACTATGTCTATTGTCTATGTGTTTGGGGATGTTGTGGTCTAACTGTGTGTTGGTTACAGTGTGTAGGCTTGCTGCACATTGTTGTGTGATAGAGTTTCATGGTCAACAGGTATCACAGAAGAAGTAGTGCAAATCAGTCAATACTTAGTGATTATTGACCAAGTCAGGTTTTCAAATGGCTTGGAAACACAAACATCTCCAGAGTTGATTAGTATTTTAGATCATTAAAACCCATGTTCCCCTACAACAGGTTCAACCATGTCAAGTAACTCCACTTTGATCGGAGGTGAAATCCATCACAAAGGTATAGTATGATTATTCACGTCACAATCAATGACAGTTGAGTCAATCAGTTCCAAGCATAGCTTTGTTGCAGACCTTATAACATTCCTTTACAAGGTCAGAGGATGACTTGAACACACAAATACAAGAAGTATAGACCTCTTCAGCAGCATGTTTACACCAAGTTCTAGTTTCCCTCACCTCTTGCCACTCCAGTACCCCACTCCATGCTACAATCTTATTGGCAACGCCTTGCTGCTGCCCCCCAATCGGATTTGCCTGGGCTGCAGACACACCAGGCTATCAGAAGAAAATGAGAGAGAGAGAAAGAGAAAGCGTTAGCTGGAGAGAAAGACAACTTGACTGGAGGCAGAGAAGTTTAATATTGATGTGGAGTATTGTGGGAAGATGATGCAACATATGGACAGGCCTCACCATGCCAGGCTGTGAGGATGGGGGCGTCTGCTGATTGGCTGGGGGTTGCTGCTGCTGCTGAGGGGGCACCGGCTGCTGCTGATTGGGCTGTGGTTGTCCTGGCGGCTGGACTTGTTGCTGCTGCGGGGGAGGGGCTTGTTGCTGAGGCAACATGGGTGTGGAAACTATGGTGACTGTGGATAGGCTGGGCTGACTGGAGGGAGCCAACTTCACTCCTGCTACAGATGGGAGAGTTGACTGACCGCTGAATGGGGGACCAGGATTGACCATGCCTGGGACTGGATGGGGGATGCCAAAAAAAAAAAGGTAACAGACATAATAGACCCCTCATATTCAACTCTGGACTTCGAAGCCAGTTCAGTACTGTCCCCCCCCCATTCTAACCCTCTAATCAGGGACTGATTTTGACCTGGTGCATTTAATTATCAGGTAGAACAGAAAACCTGCAGGCTCCGGACCTCGTAGGGTAAGAGGTGAACACCCCTGTAATAGACTAACAATCAACCTGGGCTGATGATCAACAATACTGGTGACAGAGGATAGAAGAATGCAGGCTATTGGTACTCACAGCGACTCTTCTGGTTGTTGGCTGCCTCTACAGCCATCTGTGCAGCTGCCTGGGCCGCGTTAAGGGAAGGTGGGGGCTGACAGGGCAGCAAGAGAGGGAGAGAGAACACTGTGTCAGCTAAGAGCCTGTCAATCCAATGTTGATGGGCTGGTAAAAGCTACCAAGTTAAAACATATCTTCAGTACCTGATATGGATGGGCCGTGCTTATTGGTGGAGGAGCCTGCGAGGCGGGACCAAGAGGAGGCTGACTGACAGGCAGTTGTTGAGGGGGTAGAATTGGTTTGAGAGGGCCCGATCCTCCCCCTGATGACACTGGAGAAAGAAACATTTTAGAATTTGATGGGCCGATACTGACTTCAATCAATCTGTTCTCTGTCAAGTATTTCGAGTGCTGCTCCTCACCAGGAAGTGAGATACCCCTAACCAGGATCATGTGGAAGGGGTCTTGGCTGTAGTCTGGGTGGGGGTCGACCTGTCCCCCGACTGGTGACGCCCTGTCGAACAGCGCCCGTAACGCTGGCAGTTTCCGTGGCGACACCACAGAAAAATGAATCCCTCTCTGAGGAAGAGGCACAAGGTTATTATGGGGTATCAGCAGCCATTAATAAGTACAGAAGTCACATCATTCCCCAAAATGCCCCAGCGGGTAGTCTATCTGATAGAGGTGCTATGTTACTTACATCTCTGATGATCTTGACCAGATTGTCTGCAGTGCAGCCCGTATAGCTGACACTCTCCACGGCAGGGAGCAGGTATGGCGGAGAGTTACACAGCAGCACACAGACTTTGTGTGTCTGACCTCTGATTAATAGAGACAAGAAACATATGCTAGTGTGTGTGTGTGTGTCTACTAAACTCAGCAACAAAAGAAACGTCCCCTTTTCAGGACCCTGTCTTTCAAAGATAATTCGTAAAAATCCAAATAACTTCACAGATCTTCATTGTAAAGGGTTTAAACACTGTTTCCCATGCTTGTTCAATGAACCATTTACAATTCATGAACATGCACCTGTGGAACGGTCGTTAAGACACTAACAGCTTACAGACGGTAGGCAATTAAGGTCATAGTTCTGAAAAGTTAGGACACTAAAGAGGCCTTTCTACTGACTCTGAAAAACACCAAAAGAAAGATGCCCAGGGTCTCTGCTCATCTGCGTGAATGTGTCTTAGGCATGCTGCAAGGAGGCATGAGGACTGCAGATGTGGCCAGGGCAATAAATAGCAATGTCCGTACTGTGAGATGCCTAAGACAGCGCTACAGGGAGACAGGGCGGACAGCTGATCGCCACGGTGGCAGACCACGTGTAACAACACCTGCACAGGATCGGTACATCCGATCACCACACCTGCGGGACAGATACAGGATGGCAACAACTGCCCGAGTTACACCAGGAACGCACAATCCCTCCATCAGTGCTCAGACTGTCCACAATAGGCAACAACTATGGGCACAAACCCACCGTCGCTGGACCAGACAGGACTGGCAAAAAGTGCTCTTCACTGACGAGTCACGGTTTTGTCTCACCAGGGGTGATGGTCGAATTTGCGTTTGTTGTCGAAGGAATGAGCGTTACACCGAGGCCTGTACTCTGGAGTGGGATCGATTTGGAGGGAGAGGGTCCGTCATGGTCTGGGACAGTGTGTCACAGCATCATCGGGCTGAGTTTGTTGTCATTGCAGGCAATGCTGTGCGTTACAGGGAAGACATCCTCCTCCCTCATGTGGTACCCTTCCTGCAGGCTCATCCTGACATGACCCTCCAGCATGACAATGCCACCAGCCATACTGCTCATTCTGTGCGTGATTTCCTGCAAGACAGGAATGTCAGTGTTCTGCCATGGCCAGCGAAGAGAGGACCTGGGATCAGAGGGTGAGGGCTAGGGTTATTCCCCCCAGAAATGTCAGGGAACCTGCAGGTGCCTTGGTGAAAGAGTGGGGTAACATCTCACAGCAAGAACTAGCACAATTGGTGCAGTCTATGAGGAGATGCACTGCAGTACTTAATGCAGCTGGTGGCCACACCAGATACTGACTGTTACATTTGGTTTTGACCCCCCTTGTTCAGGGACACGTTATTCCATTTCTGTTAGTCACGTCTGTGGAACTTGTTCCGTTTATGTCTCAGTGGTTGAATCTTGTGTAAATATTTGTATGAACATAACATGTTAAGTTCGCTAAAAATAAAATGCAGTTGACAGTGAGAGGACGTTTCTTTTTTATGCTGAGTTTAGTAATAAAAAAAAAACTCACATTTGCTCCCTCATCTTTTTGAAGTCATCAAAGAGCTGCAAGGCCACAGACAGACCCTCTGCGATGAGACTACAGCTCTCTGCTCCTCCTCCCATGAACCTGACAGAAACAAAGTTACACATTGATCAAGGAAGATTAATACTAACGAATCTTAACATGTCCTTCTAAATGGCATTACAAAAACAAATCTTACTGGATGCTGTCAATCCACGAGACAAACTCAAAGGCCGAGCTGGTTGGTGCGTGACACTGGACGTAGGATTCAGGAGCACAGTCCACTGTGTTGAACACAACAAGACCATACTGTGTGCCTCCATACTGAGAGAAGAGGAGAAGAGAATTGGCATTGTTGTTCTCATACCTTCTTAAATAAAGACTAAATAAATAGTAATAACCGTAAGGAGAAAACAAAGTTTAATTAAGACTCACATCTCCTCCAAAGTCTGTCTCTGCTGGAGGGCCTCCATTGAAGTACCTGTGATGATGGGACAGGGACCAAGTCAGGACTACACAGAGCGATATTGTACATACCCAATGAAGCAAAAAGTATATTTGAAGTCCACTTACTCGATTGCAGGTAGTATGTAATGTTTTCTGAGGGATTCAAAATAGGGGCCGAGGTTTGCAGTTCCTTCGATGACGAACACCACGTCTGCCACTTGATTGGCGCCAGGTTTAATGGGCAGGTCCATGATCTAGATGGAGAAAAAAGTTGACTAGTTGAATCAGTTACTGGGCCATAATAAAAGTTGCTCTCCCTGTGATTACCGGTTGTGACAGGTATGCATAACATACAATCAATATGTTACCTAGGTTTACGTTATGATAGCTAACTATTTAACAATAACTCACATGAACAATCGATCTTGATAAAACGAAATGCATGGAATAGCACATAGAAAGTTGTCCATCAGTCCAGAATCAGTTGTCCATATTGAAAAATAACCAAATCAGGCATAGTGCTTTAGGCAGAAGATTAGAACTAGACAGGCGTAAAATGCATAATTAGCTACACTCCTTTTGTCGTTTTTAGCTGGACAACTATAAATAAACGTATACTGATGGACCACGACTACTGATTATGCTCAGTCAAAGCATCCTAGTTACGTGTGTGTGTATTCATTACGTCTTGCAACGGAAACCGTTTAAGAACCAAACGGGAGCAAAAAAATAACGGGAAGGGTCCTAACTGAATTCGCCTAATAGAAACTATTGTTCGTGGCAAAACGTTTTCCGTTTGGAGTAAAATGTAGAATCGGCGTAATGAACACACACCTCCAGTCAGCCAACGTTAGCTTAGCTCCCGCTAACTTTTGTACATCAATGACCAGCAACTCTACCATTCACTATAAAGTTATACAGCTAACGTTAATGTGGTTAACATGTCAAACATTTTAATAGACTAATATAAAAGCTTTAGTAAGCGAAGTAGAAATTCCATTAATCGTGGGCATGTAGATATTATAGCATTAGCGAGGTGGCCATAAGCCAATGCTAGCCAACGGATTTCCATCAGCAAATCATTAATTGCGTTCAGCTAGCTAGAGGGCTACTCACCTGGCGGTATTTAGCCGTCAGCCAAATAATTGTGTTTTAGACGAGACCAAATAATTAAATTGTACAGTTAATAAAACGAAACCATTGTCATTTTGACACACAAAGTAGGCCGTGCCGAAAACAAACCACTAGTCAAACGTTCTGTTATCGACATCTAAGGCCTGGTTGGGCTTGAAAATGGACCATAAGGGATGCACAATCAACAACCGAGCAATTGATCAAGAACTGATTGACCTCTCTATGGCTGTCATTAGGAACCTATGCAGTAACTGACAGTCAGTGACAGTCCTATCATGTATACCAAATTGATGACATTTACAGTAAAATTACAGAGACATATAATATATATGAGATATTATTTATTTGCCAGATATGCCATACCGCCTTGTTACACCAGATGTCAGCACAGTCTGCCAGTCTTAGAAAATGACTAGGCCTTGAAGGCAGTGAGCTGCATGATTTGAGAGACAACAGGCAAGGAAGTGATACATCAGTGATTATAGCCCCCCTTGTCCATGTATCCACTACATCAAGCATAAACCTATACGTCCTGTACGTTTACATAGGTTGTGAAATGGGCCTACAGGTTCTGCCTAACCCCGTTGCCAACGTAACCTTTTTATAACCAGGACATGTCTCGATCACCTCCTATCCTCTGTGCTGAAATAAGCACATAATTACTGGGGCGGCCTTCAGCGAGCTAACCTGTTGTCAAATCAACACAATGCGCCACGAGCGAAACCTGTGAACGGAACGCAACGGGCGCTGTGGTTCTCTCGTCCTTCAATATAATCTATTCCCCTGTGGCACTGTGAGCCAGTCAGCACAGCCCAGCAAACAGCAAACCGCATCAGAGCTCATCAAACTCAATCCCACAGAAACAATGTTCTGAATCCATTTAAGCCAATTTAAAGCAGTGCAAGGCGTGGTAAAGAGGCAGCGGTTCTATTTAGGCCATGGGCAAACAGCAAGTGAGGGCCACATCATGGGCGCTGGCTCCCAGTGACCTTAGCAAGGTTTGCGCGGGGCCAGGAGTGTGCCCAAGGCTATCCTTGAGTCCCAAACACATTGAACCCACGCAGCCTTTCATTCTGACTTAAGCACAGTGGCCAAATGAATTCCGGTATAAGGGACCGGGTGTCCATCCCTTTCTAGGGGACTTTGATGTATTTTGTAGCTCTGAGGGAAGTGCAGTTTGTCACTGCTTTTGAAATTCAATTGGCAGAACTGGCAGTTCTCCTGCAATTAGAAAAGCTTACAACTCCTGATGTAGACAGAAAACAAATTTAGTCACTGTTGTATTTTGACTTCCTCTTGGTGATGAGAAATGGCATATTGCTTTAGGGGACTGTTCTGTGGGGTTTGATCATTTTTCTCTATCGGGTGCTTTGATTGTCCTGTCTGGTTGTTCCAGGGGGTGTGTAGTATAGACGATCCCTCTTTTGACCGGCTCCTCCAGCTGGGAGAGAGGGGACCATCTGGTTCTCAACAGGTAATCACCACCAACACACTGATACACCTGACATACAGACAGAACTGGGTTATGACAAATAACTGACACTGATTTTGGAAAACAGTATTAGGTCAAAACACAAATAAACACACACACACACACACACACACACACACACACAGAGGTTATTTCTAATTCTGGGGTGACATTTATGGAGGCATAACATTAAGTTGAAAATGTGAAATTGTATAGGGAGTGGACTGAAAAGTGTAGTCATATTGCATATGATGAGTCTTACACCGCACAGTGAATATTTATATTTTTGTCACATAGATATGAGGTTTACATTCCCTTTATCTATATGGTGTCGTTGCTTTCTTTCATTGCTAAATTCAAAAACACCAAAGGCTCACCCACAGCAATGACATGCATATTTAATGAGATAACAGAATACATTACCATTATATATAGTAATGTGTAATATATTAGCAATAATGCGCAGCTGACAGCTTCCTAATAAATCCCTCCAGTGTGATAGAAACAGTTCTATGTATTGTATTGCACACACCTCCCCCAGTCTCTCTCTCCCCCCTCTCTGCTTCTTTCAGCTCACTGAACTGAGTGAAATGTCTTTCCGACTAAATTATTTTTTTTGCACGGTGGGAACGTTGCCATGGAGACAGCAGTTCCCCCGGCCCCTTCACCCACCTCCAGCCCCCCCCCTCTCAGCAGTTCATGGTGTTGTAGCAGTGCTAACTGGTGTTTCTGCACTTCTGTGTGTATGTGTGTGTGTTGTTCTGAACTGTTATCATGCTGCTCACACTGTCAAAGTGCTGCAGGTGCCCCGTTCGCCCCTAGTCAAGTGTGTCTATATACAGACCTGTTCTCCTCCGCCTCTCCCTCCCTCACACACAAACACACTCACTCTCACACACACACTCTTTCGCTTCCATTCCTTGTCTTTTTAATTCATCTCCTCATCCAATCCTGCCTTCCCCTTTCTCTGTGTCATTCCCCCTCACTCTCTTAATCCTTCCTTACTATTCTCTCTTTGTCTCACACACACACGTGCATGCAAGCGTGCACACACACTTCCCCCTCGGTTGGTGTAGCAGAGTTTCAGTGTGCTGATAGTGAGCATGACTGTAATGCTCAGTTCATAAGGGTATAATCACTGCATGACTCCCCTGGCATTTATATGACTACTAGAAAAGACTCACAAAGCAACAGTAGGTGGCAGACCAGAGAAAGACACACTCAAGGCAGGCAGCAGCACTCCACTTTGCATTTAGATAAAGTGAGGACACAATAAAGAATTCATGACAAAGTGACTAAATAATTACACACGACGATAATGCACGGTAGGAAAGAGAGAGAGGAAGGTCCTATAGGTTCAAAGAAGATTCAATACAGTATGGATACAGATATATACAATGGGGCAAAAAAGTATTTAGTCAGCCACCAATTGTGCAAGTTCTCCCACTTAAAAATATGAAAGAGGCGTGTCATTTTCATCATAGGTACACTTCAACTATGACAGACAAAATGAGGGGAAAAAATCCAGAAAATCACATTGTAGGATTTTTAATGAATTTATTTGCAAATTATGGTGGAAAATAAGTATTTGGTCACCTACAAACAAGCAAGATTTCTGGCTCTCACAGACCTGTAACAACTTCTTTAAGAGGCTCCTTGTCCTCCACTCGTTACCTGTATTAATGGCACCTGTTTGAACTTGTTATCAGTATAAAAGACACCTGTCCACAACCTCAAACAGTCACACTCCAAACTCCACTATGGCCAAGACCAAAGAGCTGTCAAAGGACACCAGAAACAAAATTGTAGACCTGCACCAGGCTGGGAAGACTGAATCTGCAATAATTTTGTCTGTCATAGTTGAAGTGTACCTATGATGAAAATTACAGGCCTCTCTCATCTTTTTAAGTGGGAGAACTTGCACAATTGGTGGCTGACTAAATACTTTTTTGCCCCACTATATATATAGGTCCAGTGTGTGTGTAGGCTACTGTATACGTACATAATACACAAGGCATGCACGCACACACAACTACTTCACACACAGTGATTAATAAACAAACACACACAGAATGAGGCTGGATGATACATATCCTTTATTTCCATGATCATTGCTTCAGCCACACCATCTCCCACACATTCACCTACATCATCTTCCACTTCACCCTCCTCCCCCTAGTTCTCTGGCTGAAACAAGCTTCCTGCCTGAAAGTCTCACTTCTGTTCAAATGTCTATTTATCCGTTTAACCCATATAAAAAGGAAACTTCTGAAGAAATTATATTTGTTTTAAAGAATCAAAAATTAAATCAGGAATAACTATTTAATGAAGACATACAGGATAAACAATGTTATTTATCATCATTGTTTTGATTACAGAGATAACGATTGCTAGGTCTCCATTTTCATCATTAGTAGTATTAATATCAAGTTCATTGTCAGGTTTTGCTTAAAGCATCACTTATTTAATTTTCATTGCATCAAGTTGACATCATTCATGTTAATATAAGCATGCACACATGTTTCCCCATGTCCATTCAGAACTGCACTAACACTGAGAGAGACAGAGGAGAGAGGAGTCCTACACACAAAGAGAGCGGGCAAGATGGAGGGAGGCGGAGAGAGGGGGTGAATGGCTGTGTGGAGAGAGCGGGAAGTGGGGAAAAGGGAGTTTTCAGAAATAGAGTGGGAGAACAAGCAATCAAAGAGAGCAAGAGACAGGTATAGAAAGAGATAAAGGGCGAAAGAGAAAGGTATATTGAGAGAGAGAGAGAGAGAGAGGCAGGCAGGCATAGAAAGAGATAATAGGGCAAGAGAAAGGTATATTGAGAGAGAGAGAGAGAGAGAGAGAGAGATGCAGAGAGCTGCAGGCAGGCATAAAAAGAGATAAAGGGGCAAGAGAAAGGTATATTGAGAGAGAGAGGCAGAGCTGCAGGCAGGCATAGAAAGAGATAAAGGGAAAAGAGAAAGGTATATTGAGAGCGAGAGAGAGAGAGAGAGAGAGAGAGAGAGAGAGAGCGGCAGGCAGGCAGGCATAGAAATAGATAAAGGGGCAAGAGAAAGGTATATTGAGAGAGAGAGAGGGGCAGAGAGCTGCAGGCAGGCATAGAAAGAGATAAAGGGGCAAGAGAAAGGTATATTTAGAGAGAGAGAGAGAGAGGCAGAGAGCTGCAGGCAGGCATAGAGAGAGGCAGAGAGCTGCAGGCAGGCATAGAAAGAGATAAAGGGGCAAGAGAAAGGTATATTTAGAGAGAGAGAGAGAGAGAGAGAGAGAAAAAGAGAGAGAGGTATAGAAAGAGATAAAGGGGCAAGAGAAAGGTATATTTAGAGAGAGAGAGAGAGAGAGGTGGAGGGTAATACTGAGAGCACACTAGCAACCTCCAGTGCTGAGTGAGTGCTAACACCACAGTGTTATGGGGCAGAGGATCATATGGACTGTGAGGGATAGAGATAGAGCCTGGAGATAGGCCAATGGATCAATACTATAGTATCTACTTATACACGCAGATCAATGACCTCCCAGAACAACCTGAGCAGACATACAGTTCCAGATGGAAAACTTCTGGCTATGATGTGGGATATACGGCTTTAATCTGTGTACATTCCAAGCATACCAGTAAGCATCCCTGCACTTCCTTGGCCTGAAGTTGGAATAGTAACTGGATCCCCCTGATTGCGTTTAAGGGGAAATGGCAGCCATAGCATTAGTAGTGCTAACTGTTAGTTGAGGTTATAGTAGCAGAAGTGGTGGTAGACATGGTTCTCCCATGGCAGTAGCCACATGGTGCTTAAAGAGGAAGTGCAGAGCGTAAACAGGGGGTCATCGTATTTCACAAAAGATAAAGGACATGGCTACCCCCTCTCTGTCTCCCCGTTTGGAGGGACTGCTAGGGGACATAAAAGAGTCATTACTCAGCCCAAAAGTTCTACTTCAAGTAATCAAAACGTATCTAACATCACGGTGCCAACTGGTTCCCCTCAGACACACAGTACACATTTACTAAAAGAAGTACACAACCAACACAGTTACTTAGATCAGGCAGGGGGGGGGCACTTTTGAGTGACGGACAGCTGATCTGGGAAACAACACACACAATACACTCTAATCTCTGTGAGAGACCGACTGTTCTTCAGTGATCATAAGTATCCCACTCCCCACCAAGTGCAATGGGTCCTACAACAAATGGTTCCTCTAAGACACACAGGACAGAAGACACATTTTGTTCAAAGACAGGAGTTTCAGTCTGTGGATGCTAGGAATGGTGTGGGGCCGTGAGGACAGGTAGAAGATAGGGACGTCATGAGCACAGAAACGTGTCACACAGAAGGTCACAGTGACACACACAAACACGCAGGCATACACACACACAGACGCACACGAATACAAAACACACACACACAAACACAGAAATACACACAAATCAAAGCAACACAAATGCGTGTGTCCTTCTAACGTTGTCGTCCAGTTGGAGACATGATGGACTGCAGACAATTCTTATCTTTTCAAATTAAATAATGTCTTTCCGAAAAACAAAATCTTGGAATGATAGAAGAATTCGATATAATGGTGAAATCCTTCCCTGTAGGATACATTTCCAGTAAGTGCACTCCAAGCCGAGCAGGTCCGTCCTCATCACAGTTCCCCTGTAGAGTCCTCTGGGGTAAAGTCTGCCAGTATGTCCAAACAGGGGAGCACTATTCCTGTAACATCCCAAGGCGCTCAAATAGTTCAGGTCTTCGAGTACTCACGATCACATCCTTAGTGGATCGTAAAAAATGCTATGGATAAATTCCTTTCTGGATGATTATATTACACAAACCCCCAAAACCAAACAAATAGAAAAATAAAAGCAAATTCACATTAATGAGCACCATGAAGAAGGTGACAAAATAATGAGGCGAAGGGACACATTTCAAGGTTACGTAACATGCTTCAGCAGATGGGTTCATCCACATTTCTCCCTCCCTGACATCAATAATAACGACCGGCAAAGGTTCCTTCCTCCAGCTAAAAGAAGCCAGAAAAGATCCCAGATCCAGAGGGTAGGCCCAAACCACTAGAGTCTCCACAACTGATGTTTGTCCTGCTGGAAACACTACATGGATGTTTCCTAACTCCTACACTTGTATAGTAATGGCCTAAAGTAAAGCATTGACACGGTTTGTCTTTTGAAGTCCATACAGAGCAGAAACCTTAGGCCCAGGTTTGATTGGAGGGAGAAATGTGCATCATCACACTCCTCCTGGATGAATTACTGGCACTAACCTGAAGCACTGTGTGTGTGTGTGTGTGTGTGTGTGTGTGTGTGTGTGTGTGTGTGTGTGTGTGTGTGTGTGTGTGTGTGTGTGTGTGTGTGTGTGCGCGCGCGCGCGCGTGCACGCGTGTGTGTGTCAGAGTTCTAAGTGTTGCTTGTATAGAGTGTAGATTCTGTATTCCTGTGCTTCGTTGCGACAGGACAGGAGTTGGAATATTCAGCAGTAGCAGTAGAACAGCAGTAGCAGTCGATGTATCTCCTTATCTCTCTTTGTTTGATTATTCACAGATGAGCAGAAAGAAAGGAAAGTCTGGAACTGGAAAGATGATAATATCCTGGGGAGAAGAGGAAAAAGAGAGAGAGAGAGATAAAGCAGGAGAGACAGTGCAGATGAGAAGATACATAAACAGAGAACAGAGCCTTAGAGTACAGTAAGTCAGGGGGTGAGGTACATAACATCTAGATGGTACAGATACTCTTGCCTCACAGCTCGTTAATCTAACAGCCTCTGAGTCTCAGCTGGATCACATTCACCAAGGTTATAATCACAAAGCTGTGGTTATATAGGTCCCTCCACAGAAAGCTATGGAATATTAAAAAATTGTGTGTCAGGGTTGGGGTCCACTTCAATAAAGGCAATGCAGGAAATCAATTCAATCTAATTCATGAAGCAGAAATTGCCCGTCCTTTATAATGACGATGTTTTCTAAATCATACAACTAATTTATCTGAATTGAAATGGAAAGGACTCCAACACTGGTCCTGGCACTGCATGTGAGAGCATTGAACTAAGAGTTCTACTCACAGTTTTACTCAGAGTGAGGACTGTCCACCACGATGTGAGGCTTGGGAGAGGCTGCTGGACTCTTTGACACAAATGAGGCCACAAGTTTTTCCTGGAGAAATATATTAAAGCCGAGTTAGTATCACCAACACAGACACTGTAGATAACAATGGTAAATGTGTGCTAAAATAGATAAATAAAAAATATGGTGAGTGGTTGAATAGACAGACCAGTTGTTGTTCAAGCATCTCAAAGTAGGAGTGCTGATCTAGGATCAGGTCCCCCCTGTCCGTTTCATCTTATTCAATGTGATCTAAAAGGAAAAACTGATCAGCACTCCTACTCTGAGACGCTTGATACATACGGCCCCCAGACTACTGTGTGGTCACTTACAATGACTGAATAGAAAAACAAAGACTAGTTAGAACAGGGGAAAAGAAGGCCAAGTACAATTACATACATGAAGTAGGAAAATAGAATGAGAGCACAGGCCTGCACAAAAAAGCACTGTAGTCACTCACACACACACACACACACACACACACACACACACACACACACACACACACACACACACACACACACACTCAACGGTACACAGACACACACACACATCACATCATGCACATAATTACCTCGACGAGCTGGTGCCAGTGGTCTATGGGCTTGCGGGGGTTGGCCAGCATGGCAGTCCAGTGCTCCCTCCCAGGACCCTCAGCGTCACTGCCCACACGACACATTCCTATGACCTCATTATGACCAATACTGACCAACACACAGCCAGGTGCAGAGAGAGAGAGGGGGGGGGGGGGGGGGGGAGAGACGGAGAGGGAGAGAGACTGATGAACAGGCAAAGTAGACCTCATTTATCAACCTTGAATGCTGGGAAAATGAATGCGGCCACAGAGGTTGGATATTCTATAGTGAGCGCACAATATACAGAGACTATTACAAAGGTTTCAATACAAATGGAGAGCACATTCATATCCTACATAAACATACACAAGCATAGAACTATAGAGATGCTATAACCTGGGTTTTAAATGCATAAAATATAACACACACACAAACACACACACACACACACACACAGAACTATAGAGATACTATAACCTACAACATGGGTTTAATAATAGATAAAGAAAACACAAACACACACCAGCCATGCGATGGTGTGATGATGGAGGGTGTGAGTGCCAGATAGAGAAACACTGGCATGGTTACACAGTGTCTCACCACCAGACACTATTTCCATTAGCATTAGCATAAACCATGTTTATTCATGAGGCGCCCATCCTCATGTAAAACAGGAGGAATCCACCAGGAGTCTGACTCACAGGGACAATCAGCTATGTGTTCAACAGACCACTGCTACACACCAACCAAATAACAACGTCTATCAACGGTACAGACCCACATAGTACTAACTACACACCAACCAAATAACAACGTCTATCAACGGTACAGACCCACATAGTATTAACTACACACCAACCAAATAACGTCTAGCAATGTTTTAGACTGACCCATGCTAGTACACAACAATGTCTATTAAAGTAACTGTCCAGTGAAAATCACACTTTTCAAAGTTCATATTCTGCTAACTCATACCCAAATAATTGTGTTTATTCATCTTGTACTCGTATTAGTGGCCAAAGCATGAATTGAGAAAAAACACCTCAAACTTGTATCTCATACAGACCGTTTCAAAATGCTTGCTACTTCCTCATAGAGTATGGTGTCATACTCCTGAGGAGGATGAGCTGGCCAATCAGCGGTCTAGAGGAGGATATTTTTAACGACCGGTATACGCCCACATCATTCTGTTGGGGTACGCCCACACTATTCCAACACAGAATAGCTTCTTAACATACATAATTTTGTTTAAATTGGAAGGAAATCTATTTCACTCATATTTTCAGTAATAATAGGTCATATTTAACACTGGACAGTTATTTGAAGGTAACAGAATAACCCATCCTACTACACACCATTACATCAACGTAATAGACCCATACAGTGCTAACTACACACCAACCAAATAATAACCACCATCAACCTAAGTTACACATGATCCAGTACTAAAAACATACCAACCCAATAACAATGTATATCAACGTAACAGAGTGCTAACTACAAGGTTATTATTGTTTATATTCCTATTCGTTTTAAGATTTTTATTCGAAATTCAGTTTTGTTTCAGTTAGTTTTCAGATCTACTTTACCTTATTTTTTATTTACTTTATATAAAAACAAGCATAAAGTTTTTGTGTTTTTTGGAAAGTCACTTCTTGCCACTGTGGGGCAGTAATGCATAAGGTGATGGGTCAGGTCATAGGTTAGGTTAGGTTTAAAGGTAGAATCAGGGAGATGACGTAGATGCACAAAGTAAACAGTAGTGGTGGGTCAATTTCCACGACAACCAGGAGCGTTGAAGCTCCATCGTTGGTCACCGCCTTTTAAGGTGTTGCATTCTGGTGATAAAAACTGTCAGACGGGAGACTACATGTCAATGTAAAAATCATATGATCAAAGGTCATGAAGTTTGGACTGCAGTCGACTGCAACTTTCTGCAGTTGCTCTTCACCAACTTCATCCTGCAGTCATCACCTGCATTGTGGGAGGCTCTATTGTCGATTTTTGCCCCCCAAAAACATTATTCATTATGGTTTTTATTCTATTTAGTTTTGAAGGCAGTACAGTTTTAATTTTTCAAACGGGTTTGTTAATTATTTTACTTCAATTTACTAAATGGTTTTGAGTGATGATTAGTCTTAATTAGTTTTTGTTTTAGTTTTAGTTTGCTATAATAACTTTGCTACACACCATAAAAATAATAACTAACAACAACAGACATACCCTTATCTAACAATTAACAACAGACATACCCTTATCTAACAATTAACAACAGACATACCCTTATCTAACAATTAACAACAGACATACCCTTATCTAACAATTAACAACAGACATACCCTTATCTAACAATTAACAGACCTAACCTTATCTAACAATTAACAACAGACATACCCTTATCTAACAATTAACAACAGACATACCCTTATCTAACAATTAACAACAGACATACCCTTATCTAACAATTAACAGACCTAACCTTATCTAACAATTAACAACAGACATACCCTTATCTAACAATTAACAACAGACATACCCTTATCTAACAATTAACAACAGACATACCCTTATCTAACAATTAACAGACCTAACCTTATCTAACAATTAACAACAGACATACCCTTCTAACAATTAACAACAGACATACCCTTATCTAACAATTAACAGACCTACCCTTATCTAACAATTAACAACAGACATACCCTTCTAACAATTAACAACAGACATACCCTTATCTAACAATTAACAACAGACCTACCCTTATCTAACAATTAACAACAGACATACCCTTCTAACAATTAACAACAGACATACCCTTATCTAACAATTAACAGACCTAACCTTATCTAACAATTAACAGACCTACCCTTATCTAACAATTAACAGACCTACCCTTATCTAACAATTAACAGACCTACCCTTATCTAACAATTAACAACAGACATACCCTTATCTAACAATTAACAACAGACCTACCCTTATCTAACAATTAACAACAGACATACCCTTCTAACAATTAACAACAGACATACCCTTATCTAACAATTAACAGACCTAACCTTATCTAACAATTAACAGACCTACCCTTATCTAACAATTAACAACAGACATACCCTTCTAACAATTAACAACAGACATACCCTTATCTAACAATTAACAACAGACCTACCCTTATCTAACAATTAACAACAGACATACCCTTCTAACAATTAACAACAGACATACCCTTATCTAACAATTAACAGACCTAACCTTATCTAACAATTAACAGACCTACCCTTATCTAACAATTAACAGACCTACCCTTATCTAACAATTAACAACAGACCTACCCTTATCTAACAATTAACAACAGACATACCCTTATCTAACAATTAACAACAGACCTACCCTTATCTAACAATTAACAACAGACATACCCTTCTAACAATTAACAACAGACATACCCTTATCTAACAATTAACAGACCTAACCTTATCTAACAATTAACAGACCTACCCTTATCTAACAATTAACAGACCTACCCTTATCTAACAATTAACAGACCTACCCTTATCTAACAATTAACAACAGACCTACCCTTATCTAACAATTAACAACAGACATACCCTTATCTAACAATTAACAGACCTACCCTTATCTAACAATTAACAGACCTACCCTTATCTAACAATTAACAGACCTACCCTTATCTAACAATTAACAGACCTACCCTTATCTAACAATTAACAACAGACATACCCTTATCTAACAATTAACAACAGACATACCCTTATCTAACAATTAACAACAGACATACCCTTATCTAACAATTAACAACAGACCTACCCTTATCTAACAATTAACAGACATACTCTTATCTAACAATTAACAACAGACATACCCTTATCTAACAATTAACAACAGACCTACCCTCATATAACAATTAACAATAGACCTACCCTTATCTAACAATTAACAACAGCAACCATCCAAATACATAGTCAGTATTATAATGGTATCAATTACATCCAGTTCCCACACAAACTTATAAAACTCCTATTGTCCAGTAATAACAAAGTAATAACAGCCCAGGTCTCTTCTTACCAGTCATAGTCCATGACAGCGATGATGATGGACACCCTGTCGATGTCCTCATGAGGGATGTCAAAGACTAGAGCCTCGTTGTAGGTGGGGTTCAACGTATTCTTCTTAATGGAGGTCTTCCTCTTCTTTAGCCTGCGGCCGTCACATATCAGAGAAGCCTTCACGTATGGGTCTGAGAGAAGGAGAAAGAGGGAGGGAGAGAGAGAGAGAGAAAGAAATAGAGGAAGAGAAGGGAAGAAAGAGAAAGAGGGGGACAAAGATAAGAGACAACCCTTGAGCAGGCTATTAACAAATTATACTCCCACGTCCAGGCATCTGTCTTTAACACATAAAAGACATCCAAATCAAGGCCCCTTGGACGAGGCGGATTAAGGCCAAAGTAAAACAGGTGGATTCACGTCAATTACCACAGAATACAAACTGCCGCTCTAGTCCATTGTAGCACTTACAGAACACTGAGAGTTACCATTTGATTTTATGGTGGATTGTTTTATACCTTCGTTAGGCATTCTAATAATCTCCTAATCATAAAAGCAATAATAACGGTGTGGCCTCATAATTTAGCGTGTCATTTCGTCAGTCTAGTAACCGTGGTAATGCAGGATCACCACATCCTCACAGGCAGGATTAATAACTCAATTACTTTAGTTAGGCGTTCATTAATTAAATCATCATCAGCTACCTAAGTCCCAGCCATCAATCAGGCCAGGCCAGGATTGTGTTTAAAGCGTTTGGTTGTTTGTTGGCTGCGGTTTTTAGCACTCCAACGTTTATGACTTTTGCTATTTGCTTGTTTATTATTTTATTTTACCTTTATTTAAATAGGCAAGTCAGTTAAGAACAAATTCTTATGTTCAATGACGGCCTAGGAAAGGTGGGTTAACCGCCTCGTTCAGGGGCAGAATGACAGATTTGTCAGCTTGGGGGTTTGAACTTGCAACCTTCCGGTTACTAGTCCAACGCTCTAACCACTAGGCCACCCTGCTGCCCGCTTGTGTTTCCAACATTGCCACAAAACAGATTTTTGGCACTTCATTGTGTTTGGAACAGTTGAACAGTATTTATTTGGGCAATATTTACAGAATGTAACATCAATATTCAAATATTCATGAATTCAGTCAATTGATGTGTTTGCTCCATCTGTTTATGCAGGCCTAATTGCATTCAAATAATAGTTGAAATACAAAATGTGTGATGTGAGTCTTGTCAGGCTGTTTCTAACAGAAGAGACAACCCCCAGTGCTGTGAACAGTGTGCTGTTGTCAGTGTGCTGTTGTCAGTGTGCTGCGGTCAGTGTGCTGCGGTCAGTGTGCTGCGGTCAGTGTGCTGTGGTCAGTAGGTAAGTCACCTGAGAAGCCGGTGAGGTCCATGGCTTTGAGGTTGGTGGCCTTGATGACAGTCGCAGTGAGCCGACCTGCCGTGGGCAGGTAACACAGAGAGAAGTTCAGCTCCCCCAGGTCAGCCTTCTCCTGTACAACACACACACAGAGGTCAGAGGTCAGGGTTCAAACAGGGATCCCAGCAAACGTGTGGTAAACACTTGTCACAGAGACATGACAGGTGTCACAATCTAATCAGGCAGCATATTCAAACTGAAGGCAACTGTCATCACAGTACATTAATGAAATGTCCCCAAGAAGATAAAAGTTAAATTGCGCTATTTAAACACTCTCTCCTGCATCCTCCTAACTCGGCACAGCCAGTGGTCATGGTGGTGGCATAGTGGCATAGCAGTGGCAGTATAGTGGCATAGCGGTGGCATTATAGTGGCATAGCGGTGGCATTATAGTGGCATAGCGGTGGCAGTATAGTGACATAGCGGTGGCATTATAGTGGTGGCATTATAGTGGCATAGCGGTGGCATTATAGTGGCATAGCAATGGCATTATAGTGGCATAGAGCTGGCATTATAGTGGCACAGCGGTGGCAGTATAGTGACATAGCGGTGGCATTATAGTGGCATAGCGGTGGCATTATAGTGGCATAGCGGTGGCATAGCAATGGCATTATAGTGGCATAGCGGTGGCATTATAGTGGCATAGAGGTGGCATTATAGTGGCATAGCAGTGGCATTATAGTGGCATAGCGGCAGCATTATAGTGGCATAGAGGTGGCATTACAGTGGCATAGCAATGGCATTATAGTGGCATAGCAATGGCATTATAGTGGCATAGCGGTGGCATTATAGTGGCATAGCAATGGCATTATAGTGGCATAGCAATGGCATTATAGTGGCATAGCGGCGGCATTATAGTGGCATAGAGGCGGCATTATGGTGGCATTATAGTGGTGGTATTATAGTGGCATTATAATTATAGTGGCATAGCGGTGGCATTATAGTGGCATAGTGGTGGTACAGTGGTGGCATTATAGTGGCATATTGGTGGCATAGTGATGGTATAGAGGTGACATTATAGTGGCATTATAGTGGTGGTATTATAGTGGCATTATAATTATAGTGGCATAGCGGTGGCATTATAGTGGCATAGTGGTGGTACAGTGGTGGCATTATAGTGGCATATTGGTGGCATAGTGATGGTATAGTGGTGACATTATAGTGGCATTATAGTGGTGGTATTATAGTGGCATTATAATTATAGTGGCATAGCGGTGGCATTATAGTGGCATACTGGTGGTACAGTGGTGGCATTATAGTGGCATAGTGGTGACATTATAGTGGCATAGCGGTGGCATAGCAATGGCATTATAGTGGCATAGCGGTGGCATTATAGTGGCATAGAGGTGGCATTATAGTGGCATAGCAGCAGCATTATAGTGGCATAGAGGTGGCATTACAGTGGCATAGCGGTGGCATTATAGTGGCATAGCAATGGCATTATAGTGGCATAGCAATGGGATTATAGTGGCATAGCGGCGGCATTATAGTGGCATAGCGGCGGCATTATGGTGGCATTATAGTGGTGGTATTATAGTGGCATTATAATTATAGTGGCATAGCGGTGGCATTATAGTGGCATACTGGTGGTACAGTGGTGGCATTATAGTGGCATAGTGGTGACATTATAGTGGCATAGTGGTGGTACAGTGGTGGCATTATAGTGGCATATTGGTGGTATAGTGGTAGCATTATAGTGGTATATTGGTGGCATAGTGGTGGTATAGTGGTATAGTGGCATTATAGTGGCATAGTGGTGGCATTATAGTGGCATAGTGGTAGTATAGTGGTAGCATTACAGTGGCATAGTGTTGGCATTGTAGTGGCATAGTGGTGGTATAGTGGTGGCATTATAGTGGCATATTGGTGGTATAGTGGTAGCATTATAGTGGTATATTGGTGGCATAGTGGTGATATAGTGGTGACATTATAGTGGCATTATAGTGGTATAGTGGTAGCATTATAGTGGCATAGTGATGGTATTGTGGTAGCATTATAGTGGAATAGTGCTAGCATTATAGCGGCATTATAGTGGCATAGTGGTGGTATAGTGGTAGCATTATAGTGGCATAGTGGTGGTATTGTGGTAGCATTATAGTGGAATAGTGGTGGCATTATAGTGGCATAGTGGTGGCATTATAATTGCATAGTGGTGGCATTATAGTGGCATATTGGTGGTATGGTGGTAGCATTATAGTGGTATATTGGTGGCATAGTGGTGGTATACTGGTGACATTATAGTGGCATTATAGTGGCATAGCGGTGGCATTATAGTGGCATAGCGGCGACATTATGGTGGCATTATAGTGGCATAGCAGTGACATTATAGTGGCACAGCGGCGGCATTATAGTGGTGGTATTATAGTGGCATTATAGTGGTGGTATAATTATAGTGGCATATCGGTGGCATTATAGTGGTATAGTGGTGTACAGTGGTGGCATTTTAGTGGCATATTGGTGGTATTGTGGTAGCATTATAGTGGTATATTGGTGGCATAGTGGTGGTATTGTGGTGACATTATAGTGGCATAGTGGTGGCATTATAGTGGCATAGTGGTGGTATAGTGGTGGCATTATAGTGGCATAGTGGTGGAATTTTAGTGGTATAGTGGTAGTATAGTGGTAGCATTATAGTGGCATAGTGGTGGTATAGTGGTGCCATTATAGTGGCATAGTGGTGGTATAGTGGTGACATTAGAGTGGCATAGTGGTGGTACAGTGGTGGCATTATAGTGGCATATTAGTGGTATAGTGGTAGCATGATAGTGATATATTGGTGGCATAGTGGTGGTATAGTGGTGACATTATAGTGGCATTATAGTGGCATAGTGGTGGTATAGTGGTAGCATTATAGTGGCATAGTGGTGGTATTGTGGTAGCATTATAGTGGTATAGTGGTGGCATTATAGCGGCATAGAGGTGGCATTATAATTGCATAGTGGTGGCATTATAGTGGCATATTGGTGGTATAGTGGTATCATTATAGTGGTACAGTGGTGGCATTATAGTGGCATATTGGTGGTATAGTGGTAGCATTATAGTGGTACAGTGGTGGCATTATAGTGGCATATTAGTGGTATAGTGGTAGCATTATAGTGATATATTGGTGGCATAGTGGTGGTATAGTGGTGACATTATAGTGGCATTATAGTGGCATAGTGGTGGTATAGTGGTAGCATTATAGTGGCATAGTGATGGTATTGTGGTAGCATTATAGTGGAATAGTGGTAGCATTATAGCGGCATTATAGTGGCATAATGGTGGTATAGTGGTAGCATTATAGTGGCATAGTGGTGGTATTGTGGTAGCATTATAGTGGAATAGTGGTGGCATTATAGCGGCATAGAGGTGGCATTATAATTGTATAGTGGTGGCATTATAGTGGCATATTGGTGGTATAGTGGTAGCATTATAGTGGTATATTGGTGGCATAGTGGTGGTATACTGGTGACATTATAGTGGCATTATAGTGGCATAGCGGTGGCATTATAGTGGCACAGCGGCGGCATTATAGTGGCATTATAGTGCTGGTATTATAGTGGCATTATAGTGGTGGTATAATTATAGTGGCATAGCGGTGGCATTATAGTGGTATAGTGGTGGTACAGTGGTGGCATTATAGTGGCATATTGGTGGCATTATAGTGGTATAGTGGTAGTATAGTGGTAGCATTATAGTGGCATAGTGGTGGTATAGTGGTGACATTATAGTGGCATAGCGGTGGTATAGTGGTGACATTATAGCGGCATAGTGGTGGTACAGTGGTGGCATTATAGTGGCATAGTGGTGGTATTGTGGTAGCATTATAGTGGCATAGTGTTGGCATTATAGTGGCATAGTGGTGGTATAGTGGTGGCATTATAGTGGCATAGCGGTGGCATTATAGTGGTATAGTGGTAGTATAGTGGTAGCATTATAGTGGCATAGTGGTGGTATAGTGGTGACATTATAGTGGCATAGTGGTGGTATAGTGGTGACATTATAGCGGCATAGTGGTGGTACAGTGGTGGCATTATAGTGGCATAGTGGTGGTATTGTGGTAGCATTATAGTGGCATAGTGTTGGCATTATAGTGGCATAGTGGTGGTATAGTGGTAGCATTAGAGTGGTATATTGGTGGCATAGTGGTGGTATAGTGGTGACATTATAGTGGCATAGTGGTGGTATAGTGGTAGCATTATAGTGGCATAGTGGTGGTATTGTGGTAGCATTATAGTGGTATAGTGTTGGCATTGTAGTGGCATAGTGGTGGTATAGTGGTAGCATTATAGTGGTATATTGGTGGCATAGTGGTAGCATTATAGTGGTATATTGGTGGTATAGTGGTGACATTATAGTGGCATAGTGGTGGTATAGTGGTGACATTATAGCGGCATAGTGGTGGTACAGTGGTGGCATTATAGTGGCATAGTGGTGGTATTGTGGTAGCATTATAGTGGCATAGTGTTGGCATTATAGTGGCATAGTGGTGGTATAGTGGTAGCATTAGAGTGGTATATTGGTGGCATAGTGGTGGTATAGTGGTGACATTATAGTGGCATAGTGGTGGTATAGTGGTAGCATTACAGTGGCATAGTGGTGGTATTGTGGTAGCATTATAGTGGTATAGTGTTGGCATTGTAGTGGCATAGTGGTGGTATAGTGGTAGCATTAGAGTGGTATATTGGTGGCATAGTGGTAGCATTATAGTGGTATATTGGTGGCATAGTGGTGGTATAGTGGTGACATTATAGTGGCATTATAGTGGCATAGTGGTGGTATAGTGGTATCATTATAGTGGCATAGTGGTAATATTGTGGTAGCATAATAGTGGCATAGTGGTGGTATTGTGGTAGCATTATAGTGGCATAGTGTTGGCATTGTAGTGGCATAGTGGTGGCATTATAGTGGCATAGTGGTGGCATTATAGTGGCATAGTGGTGGCATTATAGTGCCATAGTGGTGGCATTATAGTGGCATAGTGGTGATATTATAGTGGTATAGTGGTGTCATCATGGTAACATAGTGGTGGCATTGCGTTGGCATTATGGTGTCAGGCATGGGCTCTCTCTCTCACCGCAGTGCCCTCCACGATGTCCCTCCAGACAGGCTTTTCCCCTGTGCCCTCGCTGAAGTCCAGAAGGTTGTCCACAACCACCTGGCCAATCAGGTCGTGTCTGGAGAAGCGGTCAAAGTCGTAGACAGAGAAGTGTAGCTTCCGGGAGTGCAGCTCTGCCAGGGGGACACCGAACTGGAACGTCTCGTTGAAGATAGGGTTTAGGGTCTTTCTGTGGACCTGTGGGTCAAAGGAGGGGGAATTGAGGAGGGAGAGCGGTATAGAGGTAAAGAGGTGAAGGGGGAGAAAGGGGAAGGAGAGGGAGAGGGGGAGAGAGTGAGAGAGAGGACAAGAGTCAACAAGAGAGTCTGCTAGACAGCCTGACATATTTATTCAGATTAGGCTGAACGAAATATCAGATCATTCCAATGAGTAAGGGAGGAGACTACGCATTTATAAATTATAATAAATTACTGATAGTAATTTAGAATAAAATCCCAACTTGAGAAACGGCAATGAAACTCCGCACAAATCTCTCGTGGTAATGCATACACAAATCTCTGAGTGACATCAATGGATGATTCACACAGAACTCCAAGTTATGCATGAACGCATTTCTCAATTGGCATCAGAGTGAAACTACACATTTGTCGGGTTAGTATTTTACTGTGCCTTCAATTTGTGTGAAAACTGACAAGTGTAATAAATGACAGCCTGATCCCAGATCTGTTTGCACTCTTCCAAGGTATTTATGCTCATTGGCAAGACAGCACAAACAGATCTGGGATCAGGCTTGATAAATGTGTTACCTTGGTCTGGAACTTCTTCTTCCTGTCTGGCAGAAGGTAGATCTTGACGTAGGGGTCTGAGAAGCCGTTGGCGTCCTTGGCAGCCAGGTCTACAGCCTTCAGGATCTTCACCACTAGCTGCTCTGTACTGCAGACGAGGACACACATATACAATCTATGTTAGACTCACCGTCTGGGACACACACACACAACACGATCTATATGTCAAACTTAGCTGGACAGACATAGGGCGACAGAGTAGATAGAGAGACAGTTTAGTGGTTAGGAGAGTATGTTGTATCTATGGAGTGGGTCGATGGGGATCCATTGAGGTCTAGGATGAAGCAGCCCGTGACACTGATTTAAAGGTTTACTCCCTACTAATGGGGAATGTGAGGAAGGTAGATCTGTGAATGAGAGCAACTTCTACAAGTAGCATAATCCGTTGCTACAAAGCTACAGATTGGCTCCAGCAGTTCCAGGGAGAGAAGCCAAGCCATTAATACTCCTCATAGTAGGCTATTCCACTGTGTTATGGTCAGTCTGGGTCACACACACAGACGCCCGCACACACACTTACACAGTCGTGCACATATACACATGCATACACACACACGCGAAGACGTCCATCTAAACCGCCTGCGTCCAGTGGTCTGTCTGTAGAACTACTTATGAGGGATTTAATTAAGAGAGTGAAGATGGCTGGCAGGCCTTTAATCAGACCTCATTATACCCTGTCTTTCTGCGTTAACGAGCGTGTCACCACTTCATTACGGGCCTTTAGGAGCACAGCGTGAACTCTGGGGAAGAGAGCACCACCAGGCTATAGCCAATAGCAGCTCAGACGAACACACTGTTTAATCATCTGGCCTAATCAGGACTGAGATAAGCCTGTTGACGACACGATTGCATCCAATCAGGTTTAATGTTTATCCTGCAAACACGTCCAATTAAGGAAATCAGGTAAACATGCCAATCCTACAATCACATCAAATCAGGGATAAGATTAATACCGTCATTAGTAAATTAGGAAGTTATATTTAAATTGGATAAACACGTTAAGAAACATGTCCAATTAGTATTTCTTAAGTCTATCTACTTACTTTAAGTCCAGTATCATCTCCGCTTGGAAGTCGATACACACTGTCAGTACGTGTTGGGAACTGTAGTCCTTATGACTATGAGCAGTGTAGTTTTATAAAGCATAATTGAAAATGCCAGGTGAGTCCTGTATAAAAGCTGTCCCTGATGGCATGTCACATTCAACAACATTACCTCATTACAACAACAAACACTGTAGTGTTCCTACTCTCACATGTCCGTTTGAACATCAAGGCAACAAAGAGCAGGAACAAAAGACAACCTTTAAAAATATATATATATTTAACCTTTATTTAACTAGGCAAGTCAGTTAAGAACAAATTCTTATTTACAATGACGGCCTACTAACACGGTCCCAGAAGCACTTGGCAGAAAATACACCTATTACTGATGTGTCAGAGGGAAATTCGCTATACTATTCCTCACAGACAATGGCTGGAAACCACCCTATTCCCACAGCACTAGTGTCAGCTTTTAACTACAGTGTCAATAGAAAATACATTTCCCAAAGGGCCGAGGGAAAATTGACATTGTTGTCCTGACTGCTATTCCCCAAATGTGCTCGGGTCTAGCACGTTAACATTGATGTATGGTAAATACATTACAATTATCCCACACAGTGCTAACAGTGTGAAGAGAAGGTGACACATTATCTCTCTCCCCCTCTCTCTGTCTGTCTCCTCTCTCCCTAGATTTTCTAAAAAGGATTCACAGTGTGTCAGAAAGCAGAGCAGAACAAATGATCTTGTGACGTGAGGTAGAAATTCATGTAGGTACAGGTACAGATACACCAACAGCACCCTCCCTCCCTCCCTCCCTCCCTCCCTCGTTCCCTCTCCCTCTAATTCTGTGTGTCTGTAATTCGTGCTATAACAGTCTGGTGTTATTATGTGTTGACAGGGTCTGCTGTTTAAAGTAGCTCACCATATATAATTCATGACCCTAACTGCCTCTCACTCCCTTGTTTTTCAAACATCAGCACTTTCTTTCTCCATCGTAATGTTTCTTTGTGTGACGGCAGAAAGAAAGGACCCCACCAGGCAGCCACAGAGCCACAGATAGACTGAGACTGAGATTGACCTAGCAGACTGTACTACACTGCCCCTGATCTCTCCCTCCATCTTCCCATCTTCAACCCTCCGGAGGGGGGCAAGTCCACCATTTACATAAACAGAGCCAGTGCTGCAGAAAACCTACAACGGGGGCATGCATGAATAATGCACTCAAGGTATGGAAAATTAGACAATTACAATAACAATGTATATCTATCTATCTTGTGTACACTATTTAGTCCATAATGTAAAAGTATATATTGGTGATAAAAACTGCCCACTGTGTGATACTTGACACTGCAATGATAGAGTTTCTAGGGCAAGTACCTTATCTCAGCTGTGATGACAGAGCAGCTGTTGATCCTCTGTCTAAGCCTTAATGTAATGTATATTTAACAGTGCACTCAGACCGAGGTGTGAAGAGGATTAATTAAGTGAATCGGTTCACTCACTTGAAGGCGTAGCGCAGGAGGAAGCTGATCTTGCCGCAATTGTCCCCTGGTTTCCCTTCCCCCTGGTCGCCCCCACGCAGTCTGTAGAGTTCCGGTTTGATTTGGCCAATGCTGGTCACCTGCTCGCTCTTCTCCTCACCATGGAAATCAGGGCTGGACAACTGGTGAGTCATGGGCTTGGGCCTGGGGAGAGAGAAGGGCTTAATAGACACATTAACACTCACTGAAGAGACAGACAGGGTTAAAGGAGAAGTTCTCTACAACCAAATCTACATTTTTGAAGTAAATGGCATGTTATAGAAGGGTCCAGACACCTTTTTTTGTGATTTCAGTTGTTTTTGAGAAACTTACCCCAAACAGAAAAACCCTTCATTATCCTCGTTGTGCAGTACGGGGGGCCCTGATAAAACATGAACAAATGCTCCAAAAACACCCAAATACATCCTTTTAGAAACGGAAACGTTCTCAGTATGAAAGTATGAAATTGTGTCATTACGAATTTTATCGGCAATGTTATATTCCATTTTGTGCTACTCGAGCCATTTCCCCAATCCACCTGTTCCATTCTCTGTTTAGACTGCTGCTATAGGTAACTGCCAAATTAAATGGGTTGGCGCCCCCCCTTGGTTTGTGCCGTGGCTGAGATCTTTGTGGGCTATACTCGGCCTTGTCTCAGGATGGTAAGTTGGTGGTTGAAGATATCCATCTAGTGGTGTGGGGGCTGTACTTTGGCAAAGTGGCTGGGGTTATATCCTGCCTGTTTGGCCCTGTCCGGGGGTATCATCGGATGGGGCCACAGTGTCTCCTAAGAGACCCCTCCTGTCTCAGCCTCCAGCATTTATGCTGCAGTAGTTTATGTGTCGGGGGGCTAGGGTCAGTCTGTTATATCTGGAGTATTTCTCCTGTCTTATCCAGTGTCCTGTGTGAATTTAAGTATGCTCTCTCTAATTCTATCTTTCTCTCTTTCTTTCTTTCGTGCTTATACACCTGCATTGCTTGCTGTTCGGGGTTTTAGGCTGGGTTTCTGTACAGCACTGATATATCAGCTGATGTACCAAGGGCTATATAAATACATTAGATTTGATTTGATTTAAAGGAAACTCCATAATAAAGTGTCTTAATAGGGCGCTGGACTTCCACGAGCCGCCAGAACAGCTTCAATGGTTCTACAAATGCCTGGAACCTACTGTGTGGAAGTACATTGCAGAATAATAGTGAAGACATCAAAACTATGAAATAACACATATGGAATCATGCTTTCAATATACCTTGTATCCCTCATTTACTCAAGTGTTTCCTTTATTTTGGCAGTTACCTGTAGAATGGACGTAGTATCGCTCGAGTCGCAACAAAATGGAATATAACGTTATGGATAATGTTCGTAATGACACATTTTCATGTGTACCACATCTAAAGACCTGCATCACTATACTGAGAGCTTTGCCGTTTCTAAAAAATATGTATTTGGGTGTTTTTCAAGCCTTTTTTCATGTTTTTCAGGGCCCCCGTACTGCACAACCAGGATGGATTTGCATGTTTGGGGTAAATTTCCCAAAAACAAGTGAAATCACAAAAAAGGTGTCTGGACCCTTCTATAACATGGCATTTACATCAAAAATAGAAACAGGGTGGTAAAAAACTAACACACACAAAAAGATCGATGGGGTTAATTCACAGACATACATTCACTGGAGAGACAGACAGGGTTAATACTCAGAATAACACTCAGAAAATGTATACACTAGACAACCAATAACAGAAATGTGATGACCCTTACATAATATAATTATCACATACTTAAAAATATATACAGTACCAGTTGAACATTTGGACACACCTACTCATTCAAGGGCTTTTCTTTATTTTTACTATTTTCAACATTGTAGAATAATATTGAAGACATCAACACTATGAAATAACACATAGGGAATCATGTAGTAACCAAAAAAGAGTTAACAAATCAAAATATATTTTAGATTTAAGATTCTTCAAAGTAGCCACCCTTTGCCTTGATGACAGCTTTGTACACTTTTAGCATTCTCTCAACCAGCTTCATGAGGAATGCTTTTCCAACAGTCTTGAAGGAGTTCACACATGCCTAGCACTTGTTGGCTGCTTTTCCTTCACTCTGCGGTCCAATTCATCCCAAACCATCTCAAGTGGGTTGAGATCGGGTGATTGTGGAGGCCAGGTCATCTGATGCAGCACTCCATCACTCCTTATTGGTCAAATAGCCCTTACACAGCCTGGAGCTGTGTTGGGTCATTGTCCTGATGAAAAATAAATGATAGTCCCACTAAGCCCAAACCAGATGGGATGGCATTTCGCTGCAGAATGCTGTGGTAGCCATGCCATGGTTAAGTGTTCCTTGAATTCTAAATAAATCACAGACAAGTGTCACCTGCAAAGCACCGCCACACCATCACACCTCCTCCTCCATACTTCACGTTGGGAACCACACATGTGGAGATCATCTGTTCACCTACTTTGACTCTCACAAAGACATGGCGGTTGGAACCAAAAATCTCAAATTTGGTCTCATCAGACCAAAGGACAGATTTCCAATTGTCCATTGCTCATGTTTCTTGGCCCAAGCAAGTCTCTTCAAATCAAATCAAATCAAATGTATTTATATAGCCCTTCGTACATCAGCTGATATCTCAAAGTGCTGTACAGAAACCCAGCCTAAAACCCCAAACAGCAAGCAATGCAGGTGTAGAAGCACGGTGGCTAGGAAAAACTCCCTAGAAAGGCCAAAACCTAGGAAGAAACCTAGAGAGGAACCAGGCTATGTGGGGTGGCCAGTCCTCTTCTGGCTGTGCCGGGTGGAGATTATAACAGAACATGGTCAAGATGTTCAAATGTTCATAAATCTCTTCTTCTTATTGGTGTCCTTGAGTAGTGGTTTCTGTGCAGCAATTCAACCATGAAGGCCTAATTCACACAGTCTCCTCTGAACAGTTGATGTTGAGATGTGCCTGTTACTTGAACTCTGAAGCATTTATTTGGGCTGCAATTTCTGAGGCTGGTAACTCCAATGAACTTATCCTTTGCAGCAGAGGTAACTCTGCGTCTTCCTTTCCTGTGACGGTCCTCATGAGAGCCAGTTTCATCATAGTGCAAATGCACTTGAAGAAACTTTCAAAATCCTTGAAATTTTCCGCATTGACTGACCTTCATGTCTTAAAGTAATGATGGACTGTCATTTCTCTTTGCTCATTTGAGCTGTTCTTGCCATAATATGGAGTTGGTCTTTTACCAAATAGGGCTATATTCTGTATACTACCCCTACCTTGTCACAACACAACTGATTTGGCTCAAACGCATTCAGAAGGAAAGAAATTCCACAAATTAACTTTTAAGAAGGCACACCTTTTAATTGAAATGCAGGTGACTACCTCATGAAGCTGGTTGAGAGAATGCCAAGATTGTGCAAAGGCAAATGGTGGCTACTTTAACGAATATCAAATATCAAATATATTTTGATTTGTTTAACACTTTATGGTTACTACATGATTCCATATGTGTTATTTCATAGTTTTGATGCCTTCACTATTATTCTACAATGTAGAAAATAGTAAAAATAAAGATAAACCCTGGAATGAGTAGGTGTGTCCAAACATTTGACTGGTACTGTATACACAGTGCATTCGGAAAGTATTTAGACCCCCTGATTTTTCCCCACATTCTGTTACTTTACAGCCTTATTTAAAAATGGATTCAATTGTTTTTTCCCCTCATCAATCTACACACAATACCCCATAATTCCAAAGCAAAAACAGGTTTAGACATTTTTTCAAAAAACTAGTATTCAGACCCTTTACTCAGTACTCTGTTGAAGCATCTTTGGCAGAGATTACAGCCTCAAGTCTTCCTTGGCACACCTGTATTTGGGGAGTTTCTCCCATTCTTCTCTGCAGATCCTCAAGCTCTGTCAGGTTGGATGGGGAGCATCGCTGCACAGCTATTTTCAGGTCTCTCCAGAGATGTTCGATCGAGTTCAAGTCTGGGCTCTGACTGGGCCACTCAAGGACATTCAAAGACTTGTCCCGAAGCCACTCGTGCATTGTCTTGACTGTGTGCTTAAGGTTGGAAGGTGAACCATCGCCCCAGTCTGAGGTCCTGAGCGCTCTGGAGCAGGTTTTCATCAAGGATCTCTCTGTACTTCTGTACTTGGCTCCGTTCATCTTTTCCTCGATCCTGACTAGTCTCCCAGTCCCTGCTGCTGAAAAACATTCCCACAGCATGATGCTGTCACCACCATGCTTCACAGTAGGGATGGTGCCAGGTTTCTTCTAGACGTGATGCTTGGCATTCAGGCCAAAGAGTTAAATCTTGGTTTCATCAGACCAGAGAGTCTTGTTTCTCATGGTCTGTGAGTCTTTAGGTGTCTTTTGGCAAACGCCAAGTGGGCTGTTATGTGCCTTTTACTGAGGAGTGGCTTCCGTCTGGCCACTTGGATTGGTGGAGTGCTGCAGAGATGGTTTTCCTTCTGAAAGGTTCTCCCATCTCCAAATGATAACTCTGGAGCTCTATCAAAGTGACCATCGGGTTCTTAGTCACCTCCCTTACCAAGGCCCTTCTTCCCCAATTGCTCAGTTTGGAAAGGAGGCCAGCTCTAGGAAGAGTCTTGTTGGTTCCAAACTTCTTCCATTTAAAAATGGTGGAAACTGTGTTCTTGAGGACCTTCAATGCTGCAGAAATTATTTTGTACCATTCCTCAGATCTGTGCCTGGACACGGAGCTCACGGAGCTCTACAGACAATTCCTTTGACCTCATGGTTTGGTTTTTGCTCTGACATGCACTGTCAACTGTGGGACCTTATATAGACAGGTGTGTGCCTTTCCTAATCATGTCCAATCAATTGAATTTACCACAGGTGGACTCTAATCAAGTTGTAGAAACATCTTAAGGATGATCAATGGAATCAGGATGCATCTGATCTCAATTTTGAGTCTCATAGCAAAGGGTCTGAATACTTATGTAAATAAATGTTTTTTATTTTGAATACATTTGCAAACATTTCTAAAAACCTGTTTTCGCTTTGTCATTATGGGGTATTGTGTTAGGATTTATGAGGGCAAAAAATGAATTAATACATTTTAGAATAAGGATGTAACATAACAAAATGTGGAAAAAGTCAAGGGGTCTGAATACTTTCCATAGATATAGATATGAACTCCGAAAAAAAAACGTCCCTTTTTCAGGACCCTGTCTTTCAAAGATCATTCGTAAAAATCCAAATAACTTCACAGATCTTCATTGTAAAGGGTTTAAACACTGTTTCCCATGCTTGTTCAATGAACCATAAACAATTCATGAACATGCACCTGTGGAAGGGTCATTAAGACACTAACAGCTTACAGACGGTAGGCAATTAAGGTCACAGTTCTGAAAACTTAGGACACTAAAGACGCCTTTCTACTGACTCTGAAAAACACCAAAAGAAAGATGCCCAGGGTCACTGCTCATCTGCGTGAATGTGCCTTAGGCATGCTGCAAGAAGGCATGAGGACTGAAGATGTGGCCAGGACAATAAATTGCAACATCCGTACTGCCTAAGCGCTACAGGGAGACAGGACGGACAGCTGATCGTCCTCACAGTGGCAGACCACATGTAACAACACCTGCACAGGATCGGTACATCCGAACATCACACCTGCGGGACAGGTACAGGATGGCAACAGCAACTGCCCAAGTTACACCAGGAACGCACAATCCCTCCATCAGGCCTCAGACTGTCCACAATAGGCTGAGAGAGGCTGGACTGAGGGCTTGTAGGCAGGGGGCTGTTGTAAGGCAGGTCCTCACCAGACATCACCGGCAACAACTATGGGCACAAACCCACCGTCGCTGGACCAGACAGGACTGGCTAAAAGTGCTCTTCACTGTCGCGGTTTTGTCTCACCAGGGGTGATGGTCGGATTCGCGTTTATCGTCGAAGGAATGAGCGTTACATCGAGGCCTGTACTCTGGAGCGGGATCGATTTGAGGGTCCGTCATGGTCTGGGGCGGTGTTCCACAGCATCTTCGGACTGAGCTTGTTGTCATTGCAGGCAATGCTGTGAGTTACAGGGAAGACATCCTCCTCCCTCATATGGTACCCTTCCTGCAGGCTCATCCTGACATGACCCTCCAGCATGACAATGCCACCAGCCATACTGCTCGTCCTGTGCGTGATTTCCTGCAAGATAGGAATGTTAGTGTTCTGCCATGGCCAGCAAAGAGCCCGGATCTCAATCCGATTGAGCACGTCTGGGACCTGTTGGATCAGAGGGTGGGGGCTAGGGCCATTCCCCCCAGAAATGTCTGGGAACTTGCAGGTGCCTTGGTGGAAGAGTGGGGTAACATCTCACAGCAAGAACTGGCAAATCTGGTGCAGTCTATGAGGAGGAGATGCACTGCAGTACTTAATGCAGCTGGTGGCCTCTCCAGATACTGACTGTTATTTTTTATTTTGAGCCCCCTTTGTCCAGGGACACATTATTCAATTTCTGTTAGTCATATGTCTGTGGAACTTGTTCAGTTGTCTCAGTTGTTGAATCTTATGTTCATACACATATTTACACGTTAAGTTTGCTGAAAATAGTTGACAGAGAGAGGACGTTTCTTTTTTTGCTGAGTTTATAGATAGATAGATATATCACATCCTGCATATTTTGATCAATCACACACAAATTCACTACATATTCCATAACCTCTTTGTAATCACCAACACAGAGAACACACACAAGCAAACAAGCACACACACACATTACAGTACTGACCGTGCAGTGACCTGCTGCTGGGAGTGGGCATTGGGCATGTCTTTGTGGGGTGGGGCGGCTCCCCCCTCAGTGGTGGGGGGCAACTCTGGAGACATCTGGCTCAATTTAAGATTCCCTAGACAGAGAGAGAGAGACAGAGAGCGAGAGAGACAGAGACAGAGACAGAGACAGAGAGAGAGAGAGAGATACAGAGAGAGAGAGGGAGAGAGAGAGACAGAGAGAGATACAGAGAGAGAGAGAGAGATACAGAGAGAGAGGGGGAGAGAGAGAGACAGAGAGAGATACAGAGAGAGAGAGGGAGAGAGAGAGACAGAGAGAGAGCGAGAGACAGAGAGAGACAGAGAGAGAGACAGAGCGAGAGAGAGAGAGAGAGGACAATACAGAAAAAGGAGAGCAGAGAATAGAAGGGGGATAGAGAGAAGAAAAGAGGTGTTTGTATAGAAAGTGAAGCTGGTTCTACTGTAAAGAGATTGTTGTGTCTTATTTCTTCAGTTTATGGGGGGGTTGTAGTGCATTTAGCAATGTGCCGCACCATTTCAAGATGTGTTAATATGCTTATATGCTCTATAGTACAAGACTTAAAACATCGACCAAGGCATTATATGACGCAAACTCTGTATGCTATAATAAAGCCACTCCAGTATCAGTGGGGTGAGATCAGGCGTTCCTTCTCACCAGCGTTGTTGGGGTAGGAGTCCATGTCCAGGTAGGAGTGTTCCTGTGTCTGCTCCGGGCCTCCCACCACACCCCCCACCCCCTGGCCACTCTCCACCCCCACCAGGTCAGAGAAGTGGGGGTGATGCTGCTGGGACTGGGCCAGGGAGGGGTAGAGTGAGGAGTGGGACGCCTTCCTCTGCATGACAGGAGGTAGGAGGGAGGCCCCCCCACTGCCACCCATCCCACCCACACCCCCGGGCATCAGCCCCGACGTCAAGCTCAGGCCCCCACCCTCCTTGTCTCGCCATGGCAACCAACAGAGCTTCCAGGAGACAAAGAGAGAGACTGAGAGAAGGACGATCCCGCAGAATGTCACAATCACCGACAACAGGCTGACAGAGATCTCTGGAGGACGAGAGGAGAGAGGGAAGGATGGAGAGAAGAGAGACAGAGACAGAGGGTGAGTTTGTTTGGCAATGATGGATGAAGACTCAATACTTCAACCTCATCATCTAAAATACCAAAAAGCCTCATGTCACATTATTCAGTATCCTTCACATAGTTTATTCTCTCAATTAAGCCTCCTTTTTCCACTCCTCATCACAAATAGCCCCTATCAGCCCAAAATCCACTAAATCCCACATCATCAGAGCAGAATGACAACACACTGTGAGTGTAATGTGATACGCCGCTTCAAATGCTAATATACCCATTTTGAATATGGCAGCTTAAACATGAACAAACGTTGGTGGACTGATAACACCACAATAAAAATACTAACACCCACAATGATATTTCCTGTGATGTGATTAGGCCTGTGCTCGTGGTTATGAGCTTTTAATCACTGACGGCTAAAATATTTTGTCTGAGGGGAAACGGGGGGGGGTGAGTCATCCTGGTGAGAAAAAAATAAGTAAAAAAGCTCGGTTTCAGCACCAGTCTGGTGGACAGCTCCTCCAGCCCTATCCAATACACAGACTAGAGGCCTGCCAATCACCTGAGGCCGTTGTCTGGGTGTAGAGCGATCAGTGTTGGACCTTGAGTATGTCTCTCTTTAGCTGTCTTTCTATCGCTCTCTCTCTTTTTGTCTGTCCATCTCTCTATTTTTCCTTCCCCATCCCTCTCTTTCTATCACCCTCTCTATCTCTTCTTATCCCTCTTAATCTTTCTGTCTCTCGGTCTCCCCATCTTTCCTTCCCCCCCTCTCTCTCCCTCTCTTCCTATCTCCGTCTCTCTTTTTTGTGTATCTGTTTATCTTTCCTTCACCCTCTCCCTTCCTTTCCCTGGCTCTGTCTTTCCTCGATTCAATCCGAAGTGGCTTTGTGGGCATGACAAAGACACAAACATTGTTCAATCATTCAAAAGATATTGAAACGATATCTATAACTCACTGACAACGAGACTGAGAGTAAATGAGTAAATGAGACAACAGCAGCCAGTGCGAGGCACTCCTCTACCCCTAGGGTACATCTCCTGGAATTCTCTACGCCTTCCTTCTGTCTCTCTCTCTCTCCATCTCTTCCCCCTTTCTTTAGTCTTCTCTCACATCCTCCATTGCTCTCCTTTTTCTGTGATGTCTTATTTAGCCCCTCTCTCGTCCATCTCTCCCCCTATTCTCCTTCTCTCTCTCTCCCTTCTTTTCTCTCCTTCTCCCGCCCTTTCTCCATCATTCTTCCCCTCCTCTCCTCTCTCTCTCTCCCTCTCTCTCTCGCTCTCCTCTCGCTCACTGTCGTGTATTATTCATCAGTCTATGTATGACATTAATCAGCACTTGTTCAAAGGATATGATCAGAGAGAAAGAGGGAGAGCGAGAGAGAGAGAGAGAGAGAGAGCGAGAGAGAGAGAGAGAGAGAGAGAGAGAGAGAGAGAGAGAGAGAAAGGGGAGAGGAGCCCTAAGGGAGAGAAGAGAGGTGGAACGAAAGAGGTGGTGGGAAAGAAAATGAGTGGGGGAACGAGAAAGGAAAAAGGGAAGAAGAAATAAGGACAGAGGGAATAGGTGTAGTGCATGATAAGAGAGAGAGGGAGATTCTGAGAGAAGAGAGGGGGGAGAGGAGAGGAGAGAGGCTGTAGGGGCGGGCCAGATAGAGACAGATTGGTAACCATGTTGAAGCAGACATATTGGCTGACTGGTCACATTCAGAAGGATACAGCCAAGTTAATATAGTCAACATCTACCAACATGCCACGCCACAGAAGAAAACAAAAAGAGATAATGATGGAGAGAGATGGAGGACAAACAAGGCAACGAGGATTTAGAGAGAGAACTAAAGAGGGAAGGGGTTTAGGACGGTAGAGAGAGAATAACAGTGTGTGTGTGTGTCTCTGCATGTGTGTGTTTGTGCATGTTTGTGTGTGTGTGTGTGGCAGCTCAGGGAGCATAGATAAGACTAAAGAGGGAAGGGGTTTAGGACGGTAGAGAGAGAATAACAGTGTGTGTGTGTGTCTCTGCATGTGTGTGTTTGTGCATGTTTGTGTGTGTGTGTGTGGCAGCTCAGGGAGCATAGATATGTGTGTGGGGGGAGACTGTCAGCAGGAAAACGTTGTTTATTCATTAGTCTTTCAGGAGGTCAGGTGCTCATAGGTCAGTCCTAAACCACACAGCCTAACCGTTAACGTGTGTGTGTGTGTGTGTGTGTGTGTGTGTGTGTGTGTGTGTGAGTGTGTGTGTGTGTGTGTGTGTGTGTGTGTGTGTGTGTGTGTGTGTGTGTGTGTGTGTGTGTGTGTGTGTGTGTGTGTGTGTGTGTGTGTGTGTGTGTGTGTGTGTGTGTGTGTGTGTGTGTGAGGGGGGTAGCTTGGCGGAGGCAGGTGGGGGTGGTTCTTCTGAGACAGAAACCCAGCATGGGGCAGATTGACACCGGCTGTCAATCAGTAAGTGATGTATCCGACTGGGAGTTTTTCAGGCAGAACATCAAACAGCTCACACCCACCCTGCTTACTTACACAAGCCATTGATTGACAGACAGGCGACGGATGGCGGATCCTGTACTGCCCAGAGGCCCTTGCTTTGGTTTATCACGTCATTACCCAGAGGCTATCCGCTAACGCCTCCCACCAAACCCACTGCATGATGACATCCTGCACTGTGTCACACAAATCTCTAGGTGCTCCATGCAGCAGATCCAGCCTAATCTACACTACAGCACACTGATCCACACGCATCCCCTCTAATCTACACTACTGCACATTTCTGCCACCGCTCCAAAACCTCTCCATGAGAATCCACACAGGACCAGAATGCTGCTGGGACTGTAGCTAGCTAGCGCCACCACTCATCCACTCTGCTGTGTAGAATTCATTCAAAGGGATCTGGGACGATGCTCCATATTTACAATTAGCCAGGTTGGGATTGCACTTGGACTCTTTGGTTTGCCCTATAAACAGAGGGCTGGACCTTCCTTATCAATTTGGAAATGTCTCATGAATATTTCAAAGTGTTCCGGAGGTGCCCTGATTTGTTGTGGGGGTGCTAGCCAGCCCCTCAGGGCAACCCTGGCATCAGAACCCAGATAATAACTCTTCTTCAGGATATTCTGCTCTATCCCACAATACACATTACTACGGCCAGGAGTGTTTCCTGGGATTTTTTTCTTGCTAATGTCACTTGGACAGAAAAACACATGGCTAATGATTCCTGTATGTTAGTGTGTTGTTAATGATCCCTATATGTTACTGTATGTCACTGTGTGTTGTTAATGATTCCTGTATGTTAGTGTGTTGTTAATGATCCCTATATGTTTCTGTATGTTACTGTGTTGTTAATGATCCCTATATGTTTCTGTATGCTACTGTGTTGTTAATGATCCCTATATGTTTCTGTATGCTACTGTGTTGTTAATGATCCCTATATGTTTCTGTATTTCACTGTGTGTTGTTAATGATTCAAGTATGTTACTGTGTGTTACTATGTTTATAATGATTCCTGTATGTTACTGTTTGTTACTGTGTTGTTAATGATTCTTGTATGTTGCTGCATGTTACTGTGTTGCTGATTCATGTATGTTAGTGTGTGTTAATGATTCCTGTATGTTATTGTGTTTTTAATGATCCCTGTATGTTACTCTGTTAATGGTTACTGTATGTTAGTGTGTTGTTAATGATTCCTGTATGTTACTGTGTTGTTAATGATTCCTGTATGTTACTGTATGTTACTGTGTGTTAGTGTGTTGCTAATGATTCATGTATGTTACTGTAGGTTACTGTGTGTTAGTGGGTTGTTAATGATTCCTGTATGTTACTGTGTGTTGTTAATGATTCCTGTATGTTACTGTACATTAGTGTGTTGTTAATGATTCCAATATGTTACTGTATGTTAGTGTGTTGTTAATGATTCCTGTATGTTTCTGTATGTTACTGTGTTGTTGATTCATGTATGTTAGTGTGTTGTTAATGATTCCTGTATGTTATTGTATGTTAAAGTGTTGTTAATGATTCCTGTATGTTTTTGTATGTTACTGTGTGTTAATGATTCGTGTATGTTATTGTATGTTGGAGTGTTTATAATGATTCCTGTATGTTACTCTGTTAATGATTCCCGCATGTTACTGTATGTTAGTGTGTTGTTAATGATTCCTGTATGTTACTGTATGTGTTGTTAATGATTCCTGTATGTTACTGTATGTGTTGTTAATGATTCCTGTATGGTACTGTATGTTAGTGTGTTGTTAATGATTCCTGTATGTTACTGTATGTGTTGCTAATGATTCCTGTATGTTACTGTGTTGTTAATGATTCCTGCATGTTACTGTATGTTAGTGTGTTGTTAATGATTCCTGTATGTTACTGTATGTGTTGTTAATGATTCCTGTATGTTACTGTATGTGTTGCTAATGATTCCTGTATGTGTTGTTAATGATTCCTGTATGTTACTGTATGTTAGTGTGTTGTTAATGATTCCTGTATGTTACTGTATGTGTTGCTAATGATTCCTGTATGTTACTGTGTTGTTAATGATTCCTGCATGTTACTGTATGTGTTGTTAATGATTCCTGTATGTTACTGTATGTGTTGTTAATGATTCCTGTATGTTACTGTATGTGTTGTTAATGATTCCTGTATGTTACTGTATGTGTTGTTAGTGATTCCTGTATGTTACTGTATGTGTTGTTAATGATTCCTGTATGTTACTGTATGTGTTGTTAATGATTCCTGTATGTTACTGTATGTGTTGTTAATGATTCCTGTATGTTACTGTATGTGTTGTTAATGATTCCTGTATGTTACTGTGTTGTTTTTTAAAATAATTTTAAAATATATTTTTTTATTTGACCCCCTTTTTCTACCCAATTTTGTGGTATCCAAATTGTCTTCTCTCTACTATCTTGTCTCATCGCTACAACTCCCGTACGGGCTCGGGAGAGACGAAGGTTGAAAGTCATGCGTCCTCCGATACACAACCCAACCAAGCCACACTGCTTCTTAACACAGCACCATCCAACCCGGAAGTCAGCCGCATTAATGTGTCAGAGGAAACACTGTGCACCTGGCAACCTTGGTTAGCGTGCACTGCGCCCGGCCCGCCACAGAAGTCGCTGGTGTACGATGAGACAAGGATATCCCTACCGGCTAAACCCTCCCTCCGCAATTGGCAACGCTATGCCAATTGTGCGTCGCCCCATGGACCTCCAGGTCGCGGCCGGTTACGACAGAGCCTGGGCGCGAACCCAGAGTCTCTGGTGGCACAGCTGGCGCTGCAGTACAGCGCCCTTAACCACTGCGCCACCCAGGAGGCGTTACTGTGTTGTTAATTATTCCTATGTGTTACTGTATGTTACTGTATGTTACTGTGTTGTTAATGATTCCTGTATGTTACTGTATGTTACTGTGTGTTAGTGTGTTGTTAATGATTCATATATGTTACTGTATGTTACTGTGTTGGTAATGATTCCTGTATGTTCCTGTATGTTAGTGTGTGTTAATGATTCCTGTAGGTTACAGTATGTTAGTGTGTTGCTAATGATTCCTGTATGTTACTGTGTTGCTAATGATTCCTGTATGTTACTGTATGTTACTGTATGTTACTGTGTTGTTAATGATTCCTGTATGTTACTGTATGTTACTGTGTGTTAGTGTGTTGTTAATGATTCATATATGTTACTGTATGTTACTGTGTTGGTAATGATTCCTGTATGTTCCTGTATGTTAGTGTGTGTTAATGATTCCTGTAGGTTACAGTATGTTAGTGTGTTGCTAATGATTCCTGTATGTTACTGTGTTGCTAATGATTCCTGTATGTTACTGTATGTTACTGTGTTGTTAATGATTCCAATATGTTACTGTATGTTACTGTGTGTTAATGATTCCTGTATGTTACAGTATGTTAGTGTGTTGCTAATGATTCCTGTATGTTACTGTGTTGCTAATGATACTGTGTTGTTAGTGATTCCTGTATGTTACTGTATGTTACTGTGTGTTAGTGTGTTGTTAATGATGCATGTATGTTACTGTGTTGTTAATGATTCCTGTATATTTCTGTATGTTAGTGTGTGTTAATGATTCCTGTATGTTACTGTGTGTTACTGTGTGTTAGTGTGTTGTTAATGATGCATGTATGTTACTGTGTTGTTAATGATTCCTGTATATTTCTGTATGTTAGTGTGTGTTAATGATTCCTGTATGTTACAGTATGTTAGTGTGTTGCTAATGATTCCTGTATGTTACTGTGTTGCTAATGATTCCTGTATGTTGGTGTGTTGTTAATGATTCCTGTATGTTACTGTATGTTAGTGTGTTGTTAATGATGCATGTATGTTACTGTATGTTAGTGTGTTGTTAATGATGCATGTATGTTACTGTATGTTAGTGTATGTGAATGATTCCTGTATGTTACTGTATGCTAGTGTATGTGAATGATTCATGTATGTTACTGTATGTTAGTATATGTGAATGATTCCCGTATGTTACTGTATGTTAGTGTATGTGAATGATTCCTGTATGTTACTGTATGTTAGTGTATGTGAATGATCCCTGTTTGTTACTGTATGTTAGTGTATGTGAATGATTCCTGTATGTTACTGTATGTTAGTGTATGTGAATGATCCCTGTATGTTACTGTATGTTAGTGTATGTGAATGATTCCTGTATGTTACTGTATGTTAGTGTATGTGAATGATTCCTGTATGTTACTGTATGTTAGTGTGTTGTTAATGATGCATGTATGTTACTGTATGTTAGTGTGTTGTTAATGATGCATGTATGTTACTGTATGTTACTGTATGTTAGTGTGTTGTTAATGATGCATGTATGTTACTGTATGTTAGTGTGTTGTTAATGATGCATGTATGTTACTGTATGTTAGTGTGTTGTTAATGATTCCTGTATGTTACTGTATGTTAGTGTATGTGAATGATTCCTGTATGTTACTGTATGTTAGTGTATGTGAATGATTCCTGTATGTTACTGTATGTTAGTGTGTTGTTAATGATGCATGTATGTTACTGTATGTTAGTGTGTTGTTAATGATGCATGTATGTTACTGTATGTTAGTGTATGTGAATGATTCCTGTATGTTACTGTATGTTAGTGTATGTGAATGATGCATGTATGTTACTGTATGTTAGTGTATGTGAATGATGCATGTATGTTACTGTATGTTAGTGTATGTGAATGATTCCTGTATGTTACTGTATGTTAGTGTATGTGAATGATTCCTGTATGTTACTGTATGTTAGTATATGTGAATGATTCCTGTATGTTACTGTATGTTAGTGTATGTGAATGATCCCTGTATGTTACTGTATGTTAGTGTATGTGAATGATTCCTGTATGTTACTGTATGTTAGTGTATGTGAATGATTTCTGTATGTTACTGTATGTTAGTGTATGTGAATGATTCCTGTATGTTACTGTATGTTACTGTATGTTAGTGTATGTGAATGATTCCTGTATGTTACTGTATGTTAGTATATGTGAATGATTCCTGTATGTTACTGTATGTTAGTGTATGTGAATGATCCCTGTATGTTACTGTTTGTTAGTGTATGTGAATGATCCCTGTATGTTACTGTATGTTAGTGTATGTGAATGATTCCTGTATGTTACTGTATGTTAGTGTATGTGAATGATTCCTGTATGTTACTGTATGTTAGTGTATGTTAGTGTATGTGAATGATTCCTGTATGTTACTGTATGTTACTATGTTGTTACCTGTTTCGTGCTGCTGTCCCCTCATCATGTAGACAAAGTCTCGGCAGCTGGCTTCATGGCTGTCCTTCGCTGAGGAGTGTAAGCACAACTCCTCCACCAGAGTGAGAGCCTTCTTACACAGGTGGTCTTCATCCCAGTCCCCCGACATCCTCCAATCCGCATTGCACTCCCACCCGCAGTCAACCAATCACAGCACAGCCCTCGCCGCCCTCACCAAACGGACGGCACCTGGGTGAGAAGAGGTTCGATCCGACCACGTTCCTTGGAGGGTCTGGAGAAATGGGTGGGCCCGGGGGAGATTGGACCAATCCAGGAATAAGGGGAGGGGCTCTGTCAGGTGCTGTCTACTTAGGCGGAGTCTAGCAGAGACCCTCCATGTCTGACACGCCCATAAATGTGAGCCAAACCCACCCCTTTGTCTTTTCCTGAGAGAAATTAATGGAAAAGATTAGGAAAAAGAAGATGAAAGACGATGTATAAATAGGTACTGTTATCATTGTACCAATTGGTGACAGATTTTCATGCAAATATTCTCAAATCTGCATAAAACAATATGTGCATTTTCCCACCAGAGGTGAGTTTCCATCAAACTAACCCATTGTGGATAAAAGTCTGTGTGTGATAAAAATCACTTTTGTGGTTAAGTTCCTATGTACCGGATAAAACATGTACATTAAATGGGGTACCGATGGTTTTGTCACAAAAACTGTTGTGATAAATAGCATTCTTGGCCAATCTGGTTTTGGCGCATGCTCTCTAGACAAGTTCACTGATATGATAATTGGCAGCCAAGCACCGATCATCATATCCCCAGAATTCAAATAATAGCCTACCCTCGATATTTATCTTCATGGAAATTTGCATGACCAATGTGCACTTAACCACCATGTGAAGTTCATGATCTGCCTGTAAACCTTTCCTGCTCTTCCATGTCGTGGTGGGAGGTCATCGTGTGACTCCAAGTTTATTTTCGATATGATGGTTATTATATCAATATTTGCGCATGAAGGCATTCCCGTTACCATTTCTCAGAGAACTAGTTTTACAGACACAAAAAAGATTCCAACATGTCGAATGAACAAATTGTCTGTCGGACATTTCCTGTTTCCATCAGCCTTGACTTTTTTTTATATGTCAGGTAATTCATCTGCGTTTAATGGTTGGATGGAAACCTGGTTTATGGTACATTTTTATTTCTGTTTTAAGTCAACATACCTGTATTAGAGTTGTTTGTAAAGCCTAGGAGTCCCTGTCATGTTTGAAATGTCTTCTCCACCAAGATACAGCTGAACAACACTTGGTTATGCTTCCAACAAATTCATAACCTTATACTAGTTTGTGTTCTTCTTCTTCTAATGTCACAGAGATAGGGATAGCTCTAACAGCATTTAGAGCACGGTTCAGCTCTGGGTAATGTAGTTCCAAGCAGATTCAATGGAATGCAGTAGTTTTCCTGGTTTTCCTCCAACCTAGATTCATAGAATGTCTTAAAAATGGCTCCAACATCACCTGAAAGACAATGACAACACATTACTGAATGAGGTCAATAACAAAATCCACAGAGATTGTGATAGAGATTGTATTACAATGGTTCCACAAGGGTATTACATTGAATTTGTCTCTTGTTGTTTGGATGCTCTCAGTAGTACACAGACTGTAAAATCCCAGGACTGTTAGTGTTTCAGTGCACATACAGACAGACGTTGTGTCCTCTTTGTCCTTTTCTCAGAGAACTCTATTTCCAGAGCTCCTTAACATTCTCCCTTTATTTTGAACTCATTCTGTCTCCAAAAAGCAGGTCAATGCCCCAACTTTCTCGTTCTCTATAGCTCTCTCCCTTTCAAACGGTCTGTGTGTCTGCAGCGATATATGGTAGAAATATGTCTAAAAATACATAAATGAATGAATGTCTACATTCACAGTAATAGCTGGCAATCTGTAATAAGATTTCTCATCAGTGAGGTGTCTGCTGCCAGAACGTCCAACGAGACGTCGTATCAGCGAGAGGTAGGCCCACTTGTCCAATGAGAACCCTGTTCGGCCAAAGGAACATCTATTTATCATTTGATGATTCTGGTTCTGTGAAATGTCAGCATCAGTCTTTGTGCAGTGACTGACAACCTACCTAGCAAAGTGTTGCTTTTTTGTCCATCTATCTCCCTGGCCATCAATCCATCAATCCATCACAGCATTAAGAAGAGACACATTTCAATCAGGACAAGACTCAGGACAGGACATGTTGGTGCCATTTCTCCTTCCTCATCTCTCTCTCTCACTCTCTCTCAAACACACTCTTTCTCTCTTTCTCTTTCTCTCTCTCTCCCTCTCTCTCTCTCTCTCTCAAACACACTCTTTCTCTCTATCTGAAAACTTCTGATAGGCATATTAGGTCCGTCAATTAGTCTGGAATAGGTTCAGAAAGGAAACTCAGACTCAACTAGGTCCATTTATCTGTCCATCTCAGCTCGCTCCATTGTAAAAAATGAGCCTGAGATTAGCGCATGAAAACGCTACCCCCAACCCAACACCCCAGTCTGTATCCCCGCTCCACTCCCCTCCATCCAGACTGAGATAGTAAATCTTTCTGAGTGTGACTTTAAAACCCAGCATATCTCAATCTGAGGAATGGCTGTCTGGCACAAAACTGGTCCTCTCAAATGGCAGCAAGAACATCAGGGGGAGGCAGGAAAAGAGAGGGGAGAGAAAGAGAATGTGTATGGATGTGTCTGTGTAAGAGAATGAGATGGTATGAGAAAGAGGATGTGTATATGGATGTGTCTGTGAGAGAGAATGAGATGGTATGAGAAAGAGAATGTGTATGGATGTGTCTGTGAGAGAGAATGAGATGGTATGAGAAAGAGAATGTGTATGGATGTGTCTGTGAGAGAGAATGAGATGGTATGAGAAAGAGAATGTGTATGGATGTGTCTGTGAGAGAGAAGGAGATGGTATGAGAAAGAGGATGTGTATGGATGTGTCTGTGAGAGAGAAGGAGATGGTATGAGAAAGAGGATGTGTATGGATGTGTCTGTGAGAGAGAAGGAGATGGTGTGAGAAAGAGAATGTGTATGGATGTGTCTGTGAGAGAGAAGGAGATGGTATGAGAAAGAGGATGTGTATGGATGTGTCTGTGAGAGAGAAGGAGATGGTATGAGAAAGAGGATGTGTATGGATGTGTCTGTGAGAGAGAAGGAGATGGTGTGAGAAAGAGAATGTGTATGGATGTGTCTGTGAGAGAGAAGGAGATGGTATGAGAAAGAGGATGTGTATGGATGTGTCTGTGAGAGAGAAGGAGATGGTATGAGAAAGAGAATGTGTATGGATGTGTCTGTGAGAGAGAAGGAGATGGTATGAGAAAGAGGATGTGTATGGATGTGTCTGTGAGAGAGAATGAGATGGTATGAGAAAGAGGATGTGTATGGATGTGTCTGTGAGAGAGAATGAGATGGTATGAGAAAGAGGATGTGTATGGATGTGTCTGTGAGAGAGAAGGAGATGGTATGAGAAAGAGAATGTGTATGGATGTGTCTGTGAGAGAGAATGAGATGGTATGAGAAAGAGGATGTGTATGGATGTGTCTGTGAGAGAGAAGGAGATGGTATGAGAAAGAGGATGTGTATTGATGTGTATGTGAAAGAGAATGAGATGGTATGAGAAAGAGGATGTGTATGGATGTGTCTGTGAGAGAGAATGAGATGGTGTGAGAAAGAGGATGTGTATGGATGTGTCTGTGAGAGAGAATGAGATGGTGTGAGAAAGAGAATGAGATGGTATGAGAAAGAGGATGTGTATGGATGTGTCTGTGAGAGAGAATGAGATGGTGTGAGAAAGAGGATGTGTATGGATGTGTCTGTGAGAGAGAATGAGATGGTGTGAGAAAGAGAATGAGATGGTATGAGAAAGAGAATGTGTATGGATGTGTCTGTGAGAGAGAATGAGATGGTGTGAGAAAGAGGATGTGTATGGATGTGTCTGTGAGAGAGAATGAGATGGTGTGAGAAAGAGAATGAGATGGTATGAGAAAGAGAATGTGTATGGATGTGTCTGTGAGAGAGAATGAGATGGTGTGAGAAAGAGAATGTGTATGGATGTGTATGTGAGAGAGAATGAGATGGTGTGAGAAAGAGGATGTGTATGGATGTGTCTGTGAGAGAGAATGAGATGGTATGAGAAAGAGGATGTGTATGGATGTGTCTGTGAGAGAGAATGAGATGGTATGTGAAAGAGAATGTGTATGGATGTGTATGTGAGAGAGAAGGAGATGGTATGAGAAAGAGGGGAGAGAAAGGAGCGATATGGACATTAGATGAAAGGAGAGGAGGAGATGAAAGGTAAGTAGAAAGGAATGGAATGGAACAGGAGGCAGTGTTGGTGACATAGCAACAATAGTAATCAAGGTCTGGCTGTGCAATTTACTAGAAGCAAAATATTTACAGAGCTTCATTATTTACTGATAAATATCAGACACGTACAGACTCATCTCTTCCTCCATACAACACTCTATACTGAGACGCTCACAGCCACAAAGGAACACAAACCTCCCACAGACATTCCATTGACTGCTGCCCTGTTTTAAATCAATAACCTTAGGCAACCAATACACCAACAGAGACCGGTCAACCAGGAAGGTCACTGTCCAATCGCACTACAGCGACGGGACAGCAGGGAAGGTATTTGTCTAATCACACTACAGAGACTGGAAAACCAAGGACGTGCTCTGTCCAATCACAATAGACAGCCTATGCAACCAGGAAGGTCACTGTCCAATCAAACAACAGAGAATAGGTAAGTGGTGTGAGGTCACTGTCCAATCACAAAATGGTGGTAAATTCACTGCTCAAACACCCAACATGGACTCGGGAACCAGGAAGGTCACGTTCCAATCACAAAACATTAATCTGGCACCAGTAAGGTCACTGTCCAATCATGTAGCAGAGAGCAGCCAGGCAGGCGCCCACTAAGGTCAGAGACGGATAACCAAGGCTACTGCCCAATCTTATGGCAAAAAACAGATGGTTAATAACGTCACTGTCCAATCAGAGACCCCCTCCAGCTAAACACATTTAACATGTGATGAATGATGTTGACTGAAAGTGCACTTAAGCAGTGGTTTTAGGCCAGATGTTTCTTTGGGCCTATAATGGGTGAGGCTTGTATTTGCTTTGGGACAACTGATTCTGGGCATGCTCTCGGGGCCTTCTCTCTCTCTCTCGAGTGTGATGAATCTCTGAGGTTGTGCCAGTTTGTTAATTTGTTAAGAAAAGCCAAAAAGGCAGAAGAGGAGGAGAGGAGTAAATGTGTGAACTGTGACACATTGAAACCCAAAAAGCACGCATTTCACACACAGGGGATCATAGGAGAGGAGCGTAAATCTCAGCTCATTCACTGGGTTTCCCCTTCAAAGGAAGGCATCACACCTGAGCCTGACACAGTATGTCTCTCACACAGAATACGCTCAACATCACAGCTTTGCATTATGTCAAAATTAGTATAATATCACATTACCTGCTGTGTAGCGACTATTATGCAGAGATTATGGTCATGTCAGCAAGTCCTTTGAAATATTGCACATTATTTCACATCAGACGTCAGTCTTTCTTGAGGGACTTCCCTTTTCCTTTCACCGCAACAGAAGTGGTGAATTCGACCAAAGGGCGAAGCAGTTTGGATTACTTTCAGAGACAAATCAAACACTTGGATGGGTTTAGAAGATTTCATCGTCTCCTTCTCATTTGCACGGCTGACTTTCACTCTACAGGCTCAGCAACTGTTACCTTTTAACAGAATTCCTTTGCTATTCGAAGTAACGCTCTGTCTGAAAAACGACAGCCTATGTGATTGAGTGAGAGAAAATGTAAATGAGCAAAGACAGGTTGTGTGAAAATTCTACTCTACTCCACTCCATCCTCTACTCTACCATCTTCTCCTCTACTCTACCATCCTATCCTCTACCATCCTCTACTCTACCATCTTCTCCTCTACTCTACCATCCTATCCTCTACCATCCTCTACTCTACTCAACCATCCTCTACTCTACTCTACCATCCTCTACTCTACTCTACCATCCTCTACTCTACTCTACCATCCTCTCCTCTACTCTACCATCCTCTACTCTACCATCCTCTCCTCTACTCTACCATCCTCTACTCTACTCTACCATCCTCTACTCTACTCTACCATCTTCTCCTCTACTCTACCATCCTCTACTCTACTCTACTCTACCATCCTCTACTCTACTCTACCATCTTCTCCTCTACTCTACCATCCTCTCCTCTACTCTACCATCCTCTACTCTACCATCCTCTACTCTACTCTACCATCTTCTCCTCTACTCTACCATCCTCTACTCTACTCAACCATCCTCTACTCTACTCTACCATCCTCTACTCTACTCTACCATCTTCTCCTCTACTCTACCATCCTCTACTCTACTCTACCATCCTCTACTCTACTCTACCATAATCTCCTCTACTCTACTCAACCATCCTCTACTCTACTCTACCATCCTCTACTCTACTCTACCATCCTCTACTCTACTCTACCATCTTCTCCTCTACTCTACCATCCTCTACTCTACTCTACCATCCTCTACTCTACTCTACCATCCTCTACTCTACTCTACCATCCTCTACTATACCATCCTCTCCTCTACTCTACCATCTTCTCCTCTACTCACCCATCCTCTACTCTACTCTACCATCCTCTCCTCTACTCTACCATTCTCTCCTCTACTCTACCATCCTCTACTCTACCATCTTCTCCTCTACTCACCCATCCTCTACTCTACTCTACCATCCTCTCCTCTACTCTACCATCCTCTCCTCTACTCTACTCTACCATCCTCTCCTCTACTCTACCATCCTCTCCTCTACTCTACCATCCTCTCCTCTACTCTACTCTACCATCCTCTCCTCTACTCTACCATCCTCTCCTCTACTCTACCATCCTCTCCTCTACTCTACCATCTTCTCCTCTACTCTACCATCCTCTACTCTACCATCCTCTCCTCTACTCTACCATCCTCTACTCTACCATCCTCTCCTCTACTCTACCATCCTCTACTCTACCATCCTCTCCTCTCCTTTCCTCTACTCTACCATCCTCTCCTCTACTCTACCATCCTCTCCTCTACTCTACCATCCTCTCCTCTACTCTACCATCCTCTACTCTACCATCCTCTCCTCTACTCTACCATCCTCTCCTCTACTCTACCATCCTCTACTCTACCATCCTCTCCTCTACTCTACTCAACCATCCTCTACTCTACCATCCTCTACTCTACTCAACCATCATCTACTCTACCATCCTCTCCTCTATTCTACCATCCTCTCCTCTATTCTACCATCCTCTCCTCTACTCTACCATCCTCTACTCTACTCTACCATCCTCTCCTCTACTCTACCATCCTCTCCTCTACTCTACCATCCTCTACGCTACTCTACCATCCTCTCCTCTACTCTACCATCCTCTACTCTACCATCTTCTCCTCTACTCACCCATCCTCTACTCTACTCTACCATCCTCTCCTCTACTCTACCATTCTCTCCTCTACTCTACCATCCTCTACTCTACCATCTTCTCCTCTACTCACCCATCCTCTACTCTACTCTACCATCCTCTCCTCTACTCTACCATCCTCTCCTCTACTCTACTCTACCATCCTCTCCTCTACTCTACCATCCTCTCCTCTACTCTACCATCCTCTCCTCTACTCTACCATCCTCTCCTCTACTCTACTCTACCATCCTCTCCTCTACTCTACCATCCTCTCCTCTACTCTACCATCCTCTCCTCTACTCTACCATCCTCTACTCTACCATCCTCTCCTCTACTCTACCATCCTCTACTCTACTCAACCATCCTCTACTCTACCATCCTCTACTCTACTCTACCATCCTCTACTCTACCATCCTCTACTCTACTCTACCATCCTCTACTCTACCATCCTCTACTCTACTCTACCATCCTCTACTCTACCATCCTCTACTCTACTCTACCATCCTCTACTCTACCATCCTCTCCTCTATTCTACCATCATCTCCTCTATTCTACCATCCTCTCCTCTACTCTACCATCCTCTACTCTACTCTACCATCCTCTACTCTACTCTACCATCCTCTACTCTACTCTACCATCTTCTCCTCTACTCTACCATCCTCTACTCTACTCAACCATCCTCTACTCTACTCTACCATCTTCTCCTCTACTCTACCATCCTCTACTCTACTCTACCATCCTCTACTCTACTCTTCTCTACCATCCTCTACTCTACTCTACCATCCTCTACTCTACTCAACCATCCTCTACTCTACTCTACCATCCTCTACTCTACTCTACCATCCTCTACTCTACCATCCTCTACTCTACTCTACCATCCTCTACTCTACTCTTCTCTACCATCCTCTACTCTACTCTACCATCCTCTACTCTACTCAACCATCCTCTACTCTACTCTACCATCCTCTACTCTACTCTACCATCCTCTACTCTACCATCCTCTACTCTACTCTACCATCCTCTACTCTACCATCCTCTACTCTACTCTACCATCCTCTACTCTACCATCCTCTACTCTACTCTACCATCTTCTACTCTACCATCCTCTACTCTACTCTACCATCATCTACTCTACCATCCTCTCCTCTATTCTACCATCATCTCCTCTATTCTACCATCTTCTCCTCTACTCTACCATCCTCTACTCTACTCTACCATCCTCTACTCTACTCTACTCTACCATCCTCTCCTCTACTCTACCATCCTCTCCTCTACTCTACCATCCTCTCCTCTACTTTACCATCCTCTACTCTACCATCCTCTCCTCTACTCTACCATCCTCTCCTCTACTCTACCATCCTCTACTCTACCATCCTCTCCTCTACTCTACTCAACCATCCTCTACTCTACCATCCTCTACTCTACTCAACCATCCTCTACTCTACCATCCTCTACTCTACTCTACCATCATCTACTCTACCATCCTCTCCTCTATTCTACCATCCTCTCCTCTATTCTACCATCCTCTCCTCTACTCTACCATCCTCTACTCTACTCTACCATCCTCTCCTCTACTCTACCATCCTCTCCTCTACTCTACCATCCTCTCCTCTACTCTACCATCCTCTACTCTACTCTACCATCCTCTCCTCTACTCTACCATCCTCTACTCTACTCTACCATCCTCTCCTCTACTCTACCATCCTCTACTCTACCATCTTCTCCTCTACTCACCCATCCTCTACTCTACTCTACCATCCTCTCCTCTACTCTACCATTCTCTCCTCTACTCTACCATCCTCTACTCTACCATCTTCTCCTCTACTCACCCATACTCTACTCTACTCTACCATCCTCTCCTCTACTCTACCATCCTCTCCTCTACTCTACTCTACCATCCTCTCCTCTACTCTACCATCCTCTCCTCTACTCTACCATCCTCTCCTCTACTCTACCATCCTCTCCTCTACTCTACTCTACCATCCTCTCCTCTACTCTACCATCCTCTCCTGTACTCTACCATCCTCTCCTCTACTCTACCATCCTCTACTCTACCATCCTCTCCTCTACTCTACCATCCTCTACTCTACTCAACCATCCTCTACTCTACCATCCTCTACTCTACCATCCTCTCCTCTACTCTACCATCCTCTACTCTACTCTACCATCCTCTACTCTACCATCCTCTACTCTACTCTACCATCCTCTACTCTACCATCCTCTACTCTACTCTACCATCATCTACTCTACCATCCTCTCCTCTATTCTACCATCATCTCCTCTATTCTACCATCCTCTCCTCTACTCTACCATCCTCTACTCTACTCTACCATCCTCTACTCTACTCTACCATCCTCTACTCTACTCTACCATCTTCTCCTCTACTCTACCATCCTCTACTCTACTCAACCATCCTCTACTCTACTCTACCATCTTCTCCTCTACTCTACCATCCTCTACTCTACTCTACCATCCTCTACTCTACTCTACCATCTTCTCCTCTACTCTACCATCCTCTACTCTACTCTACCATCCTCTACTCTACTCTACCATCCTCTACTCTACTCTACTCTACCATCCTCTACTCTACTCTACCATCTTCTCCTCTACTCTACCATCCTCTACTCTACTCAACCATCCTCTACTCTACTCTACCATCCTCTACTCTACTCTACCATCCTCTCCTCTACTCTACCATCCTCTCCTCTACTCTACCATCCTCTACTCTACCATCCTCTCCTCTACTCTACCATCCTCTACTCTACTCAACCATCCTCTACTCTACCATCCTCTACTCTACCATCCTCTCCTCTACTCTACCATCCTCTACTCTACTCTACCATCCTCTACTCTACCATCCTCTACTCTACTCTACCATCCTCTACTCTACCATCCTCTACTCTACTCTACCATCATCTACTCTACCATCCTCTCCTCTATTCTACCATCATCTCCTCTATTCTACCATCCTCTCCTCTACTCTACCATCCTCTACTCTACTATCCTCTACTCTACTCTACCATCCTCTACTCTACCATCTTCTCCTCTACTCTACCATCCTCTACTCTACTCAACCATCCTCTACTCTACTCTACCATCTTCTCCTCTACTCTACCATCCTCTACTCTACTCTACCATCCTCTACTCTACTCTACTCTACCATCCTCTACTCTACTCTACCATCTTCTCCTCTACTCTACCATCCTCTACTCTACTCAACCATCCTCTACTCTACTCTACCATCCTCTACTCTACTCTACCATCCTCTCCTCTACTCTACCATCTTCTCCTCTACTCTACCATCCTCTACTCTACTCTACCATCCTCTACTCTACTCTACCATCCTCTACTCTACTCTACTCTACCATCCTCTACTCTACTCTACCATCTTCTCCTCTACTCTACCATCCTCTACTCTACTCTACCATCCTCTACTCTACTCTACCATCCTCTACTCTACCATCCTCTCCTCTACTCTACCATCTTCTCCTCTACTCACCCATCCTCTACTCTACTCTACCATCCTCTCCTCTACTCTACCATTCTCTCCTCTACTCTACCATCCTCTACTCTACCATCTTCTCCTCTACTCACCCATCCTCTACTCTACTCTACCATCCTCTCCTCTACTCTACCATCCTCTCCTCTACTCTACTCTACCATCCTCTCCTCTACTCTACCATCCTCTCCTCTACTCTACCATCCTCTCCTCTACTCTACCATCCTCTCCTCTACTCTACTCTACCATCCTCTCCTCTACTCTACCATCCTCTCCTCTACTCTACCATCCTCTCCTCTACTCTACCATCCTCTACTCTACCATCCTCTCCTCTACTCTACCATCCTCTACTCTACTCAACCATCCTCTACTCTACCATCCTCTACTCTACTCAACCATCCTCTACTCTACCATCCTCTACTCTACTCTACCATCATCTACTCTACCATCCTCTCCTCTATTCTACCATCCTCTCCTCTATTCTACCATCCTCTCCTCTACTCTACCATCCTCTACTCTACTCTACCATCCTCTCCTCTACTCTACCATCCTCTCCTCTACTCTACCATCCTCTCCTCTACTCTACCATCCTCTACTCTACTCTACCATCCTCTCCTCTACTCTACCATCCTCTACTCTACTCTACCATCCTCTCCTCTACTCTACCATCCTCTACTCTACCATCTTCTCCTCTACTCACCCATCCTCTACTCTACTCTACCATCCTCTCCTCTACTCTACCATTCTCTCCTCTACTCTACCATCCTCTACTCTACCATCTTCTCCTCTACTCACCCATCCTCTACTCTACTCTACCATCCTCTCCTCTACTCTACCATCCTCTCCTCTACTCTACTCTACCATCCTCTCCTCTACTCTACCATCCTCTCCTCTACTCTACCATCCTCTCCTCTACTCTACTCTACCATCCTCTCCTCTACTCTACCATCCTCTCCTCTACTCTACCATCCTCTCCTCTACTCTACCATCCTCTCCTCTACTCTACCATCCTCTACTCTACCATCCTCTCCTCTACTCTACCATCCTCTACTCTACTCAACCATCCTCTACTCTACCATCCTCTACTCTACTCTACCATCCTCTACTCTACCATCCTCTACTCTACTCTACCATCCTCTACTCTACCATCCTCTACTCTACTCTACCATCCTCTACTCTACCATCCTCTACTCTACTCTACCATCATCTACTCTACCATCCTCTCCTCTATTCTACCATCCTCTCCTCTATTCTACCATCCTCTCCTCTACTCTACCATCCTCTACTCTACTCTACCATCCTCTCCTCTACTCTACCATCCTCTCCTCTACTCTACCATCCTCTCCTCTACTCTACCATCCTCTCCTCTACTCTACCATCCTCTCTTCTACTCTACCATCCTCTCCTCTACTCTACCATCCTCTCCTCTACTCTACAATCCTCTCCTCTACTCAACCATCCTCTCCTCTACTCACCCATCCTCTACTCTACTCTACCATCCTCTACTCTACTCTACCATCCTCTACTCTACTCTACCATCCTCTCCTCTACTCACCCATCCTCTACTCTACTCTACCATCCTCTACTCTACTCTACCATCCTCTCCTCTACTCTACCATCCTCTCCTCTACTCTACCATCCTCACCTCTACTCTACCATCCTCTCCTCTACTCTACCATCCTCTCTTCTACTCTACCATCCTCTCCTCTACTCTACCATCCTCTCCTCTCCTCTACCATCCTCTCCTCAGTTCTGTGCTGTCTGTTCTACTGTATTCCATGGACTTGTGTTATAAGCGCACTATCACTTCCGACCTCAAGACTCATCCTTTAAAACATGAAGTCACTGGATGCAGGGCCCTCCGTGACTCACACAGAGGTCATGACCTTTTCTCACTAGCACTGGCATGGACCTTTGCATCACTTCCTACCTATCGAGGCCAGTGCATCACAGCGTCATGTCTGTCTGGGCCAATATCATCTGTGCTCTCTGCTCATCCAACTGTGTCAAACTGATGCACTAGGCTAAATAGATACTACCAAATACCTTTACCGCTACAAAAGAGGACTGCTTCCTGTATTTGGCTGTGAGATGGCACTAGAAATACAAGGCCAAGATTGAAGACCTTGTATTAATGTCTATTGACTAAAGGTAATAGCTTTGCTGCCTGCGACTCAGCCTTTAGGTTACTCCAGGCTGGCCTGTAACAGCCCATAGGCAAGCTTTTAGTACAACTATCCGACGTTGGAGGTTTCAATATTCTGTTTATGTCCCTACATCACACACACACACACACACACACACACACACACACACACACACACACACACACACACACACACACACACACTGAAGTCTGCTGTGCTGCATGCAGGGCTCTCTGCTGCTTCAGGCCTGCTCCCGCGAGTGTCTAAATTATCTATATCGTCACACAGGAAACACAGCGCGAGCACCAAGCTGAGCGAGAGGCCAGTGAGGAACCCTGGGATACTGGTTCCGCTCTCTTCCTGTGCAGACTAGAGCCGGTGGAAGAAGCTGCACATCCATATATGCAGAGCAGTTCACTGGTCCAATACTAAGATGGCAACATTCTCACCACCCACACAGTGCACGTGGATAGCCCTCGCTTCATACTTCACTTACATTTACGTCAAAGTCAGTGAGCCATCGAGACTATCCTTATGACTTTGGTTACATATGAGCATATTCATATTTGCATAATTATGGAAGTCTATCTCATAAAGCCAGAGCCACTGTGCCTTTGATGGGGGGAGAGGGGAGAAGGGAGAGGAGAGAGGGGTGGGGTGGGTGGAGGGGAATAACACTCGTTTCAGCTCCTACATGTTTCCCCTGTCTTACTCATGCTGTGTGTGTGTGTGTGTGTGTGTGTGTGTGTGTGTGTGTGTGTGTGTGTGTGTGTGTGTGTGTGTGTGTGTGTGTGTGTGTGTGTGTGTGTGTGCGTGTTTCGCCCTATACACCTATACATGCATTCAAAAGTTGGATTTATCTGAGAGCAATGGCTTACATCCCGACAGACATATAAACCCACATACATGCTATGCACACTGCACACTTGTGCGAGAGATAACCTACAGTGTAGGCTACATAGGCTACTATATGCATGCCATAACGCTCGAACCAATGGGCTATACATTAAATTAGAATAGATTACATTCGCACATCACTGCACAAAATATGCATAAAATGTATATTTGAACCGGACAGACATACAGTCAGTTAGGTGGCACATAGCTACAGTATAGATAGACTATAACACTTAAGATCACACAGGATATTATGGTGAGTAGCCGAACCTATATAACGACATATAGGCGTGTATTAATATGACAAAAATGAAATATCATCAAACCTCTATGTTGTATCCGAAACTGCTCCCTCTCCTACCTGCCCTTTTCATCTAAACACCAGCCTATTTTTTCAGATGCGACGCGTTAAAAATCAACATTCCGCCCTCTACCCCAAGACAGGAAAATGGGTTCAAATACTGCACCTGGGATTGAAGAATAAGGCGGAGGGGTAGACTGAGAGGGAGAAATGAACAATATGGTATCTCTCCGCTCCCCTCTCATTCTTTCCTATTTTCTTGTCTTGGAATGTGTTTTCTGTCTTCTCACCCTGTTTTTTTCTTTGTATTTCACTCTCCCCTCCCTCCCTCTCTTCCCCTGTGCTCGGAATACTAAACGGGCTTCTCCGCTCGCTGACTGTATAGCGCTACCCGTGCTAAAGACATACTGATGTATATGTGTGGTAGAGAGGGGAGACAGAGCCGAGCAGAGCCCGGGGATGGGAGGGGACGGTAGAGGCAGTGTGTGAGGAGGAGAGGGGGTGTTGCTGGAGGCGAGGAGACGCGTGGTGCGATAGGGACAGACCACTGTGTCTCGGCCCACCGCCAAAGGGACACGGCGTATGTGCCATGGTGTCCGGACGAGTGATAGCGCGCAGCACCTCGTTGGGATCAAATCATGGTTTCGTGATAATATAATTTCCCTTCGTGTGTGTACTGTAGGCATATCTAACGATGTGACAAAACACCAACACCAAAATAATTGAAAACTGCAGCAATGTTGGCAACTGTAGTGGGAAGCATTCCATTGTAGCCTATATGTGGCGTTGCTAATCTTTGTCAACCCGAGCCAGCCCAAGAGATTTTACTAGAATGAGTTTAGACATCGCATAATTTGAGGCTGTGAGTGACTACGCCTCATTACGTAGGCTACCGGGCATTTCAAGTTCTGTAGTAAGTCAAGTCATCTCTCTCATCTGCAAGTTATTCATGGTAGGCTTATTATGGGGTTACTACCTACCGTGTTAAGTGTAGGCTGCATTGTATTTATGATTACCCTTTCCTCTTGATTTCATTTACAGTTGCAAATGTGTTTACTGTAGAAAATTACAACTTCCTTGTCCTTTGGCTGGACTAGGCCGTAGAAGCTGCCTAGATGGCAATGCCTGCTGTCTCAAATAAATGTATCTACACATTATTTATACAGGTAGTTGAAATATAGTGTAGGCTAGGCTATATAAGGTCTGCTTTCCTCTAGGATGGCCCAGCCCACGGTCCAAATAGGGATTTTAAGCACTTCTCAGCATTTCAAGCTATCAAGGGACATAATGTTTTTTTAGGTCAAATAATCAGAATACTCAGCCAGGAGCCATGCATGGCTGATGGACTGAAGGTACAGGAGCCATGCATGGCTGATGGACTGAAGGTACAGGAGCCATGCATGGCTGATGGACTGAAGGTACAGGAGCCATGCATGGCTGATGGACTGAAGGTACATGCCAACTTCTTGGGCTGACATGAGATATGATGCTGTATGACTTTATGTAGATACACCTCAATGAGAATGGTTGTTTTTGGGACAAGAGACTTTGGCTTGACTAACACTGATAATGATAACCCTATTTGATCACTATAGCTGAAAATAGCTGAGTAATAGCATATTACTGGCAATACTGATATCTATGTTATGTACAGTAAATATTCTAGTATTAACAGGGCAATTCTCAAATTTCTACCATAATTATATGTGTGGAATTAATACTCCCAAGTGATCACAGACAGTCATAATAAGTCATAATTACTTCCCTCCTGATCATCTGGTCCCAGACAGTCATAATAAGTCATAATTACTTCCCTCCTGATCATCTGGTCCCAGACAGTCATAATAAGTCATAATTACTTCTCTCCTGATCATCTGATCACAGAGAGGAAAAGAGGGTGATGGTGGACAGAGAGAGAGAGTGTCCGAGTGGAGAACCCCCAGAGCGAGGGATGACTGATGTATAAATGACGGTAAACAGCTGCCTCTGTTAACTGTCACTGCAGAGCACAGAGCGAGAGAGAGGCTGAGAGAGGATGAAAGAGGACAGGGATGATACAGTGCGAGAGAGGGGAGGAGAGAGACAGAATGTGAAAGGACAGGTCAGAAACAGACAGAGTGGATATAAAAGTGAGATAGGAAGAGGACAAGTAGAGTAGAAGAGAGGCAAGTGGGATTGAGATGAGAGAAACTAAAAGCCTGGCCTACAGCAGCAGCCACTGTCCAAACTGAGACTGTGTCGCTTTTAGAACAAGCACTGACATGACACTTATCTTCCCCTTTAAGAGCACACGCACACAAACACACACTTACCATGAAATACTGGCCTTATTGATCGCACACCCACACATACACACTCGTCTTTAAGGATCTATCCTGTTAATTCCTTTTCTCAAGATCTGTTTATTGACATATTCAAGATTTGGGAGGGCTCTGTCATGTTGATCCCTGACCCTGTCCCCTTGACTCTAGATGGTGTGTGACCCCAGCTGACTACAGGTCAGACATGCCACCATATAAAGAGATAGGAGAGAGGGAGATAGGAGAGAGGGAGAGTCCTCACCATCCTTTGAGTCTGTGTTCGTGTAGTAACTGCTCTGCATTTACTTTTAGTGTGACATTTAATTAGCAGCTTGTTTTTATGTATTTGCCCTCTCTTACCAAAAGTCTCTATTCATCTTTCATCCCTTCATTTTCATATGTTACCATGACTACCGTCTCTCAGGGCGAGTCGCCCACACCTCTCTTTCTCCTTCCCTTGCTTTTCATTTCCTTGATGTGACTCCCCCCTCTGCCTCCTACTCCCTTTCCCTCTATTCTGTTCTCTCTCTTTAGTCGTCAACCCCCTTTACTCTCTCTCTCCCTGTTTATCTTCTTACTCTGCCTCTTTCTTCCTTCATCCTTCCATTCTATCCATCTCTGTCCCTGGTCTTTACTTTCTCATTCCTTCATGTCATTAGAAGCCATGTGTCATCATCAAAGTCACATTACAAATATAGATGTACATTTTCAAATGAAGGTGTTAAATGGAAGGAAACGTAAATGACCTGTCCCTGACAGACGTGTCCCTGACAGACCTGTCCCTGACAGACCTGTCCCTGACAGACCTGTCCCTGACAGACGTGTCCCTGACAGAAGTTTCCCTGACAGACGTGTCCCTGACAGACGTGTCCCTGACAGACGTGTCCCTGACAGACGTGTCCCTGACAGATGTGTCCCTGACAGACGTGTCCCTGACAGACGTGTCCCTGACAGACCTGTCCCTGACAGACGTGTCCCTGACAGACGTGTCCCTGACAGATGTGTCCCTGACAGATGTGTCCCTGACAGATGTGTCCCTGACAGTCGTGTCCCTGACAGATGTGTCCCTGACAGTCGTGTCCCTGACAGACGTGTCCCTGACAGAAGTGTCCCTGACAGACGTGTCCCTGACAGTCGTGTCCCTGACAGAAGTGTCCCTGACAGTCGTGTCCCTGACAGACGTGTCCCTGACAGTCGTGTCCCTGACAGAAGTGTCCCTGACAGACGTGTCCCTGACAGTCGTGTCCCTGACAGATGTGTCCCTGACAGACGTGTCCCTAACAGACGTGTTTGAAGACTGGCAAGAGAGAGGCCAGTGAAGCTCTATGACAAGTCCTTAGGACAGAACAGACTCCTAACTTGTAATTTAGCGCATTCCAAACCAATGCCCAAACCTCATTATCACACTCATTATCGTAGGTTCAAATTCCTGGATGTTTGCATGTGTGAGTGAGTGTGTGCCTGGGCAC
>NC_143033.1:85106128-85151128 GCF_057628025.1 Oncorhynchus mykiss
GGTTTCATCTTCCTGTGGACCGTAAGGGGGATTGAGGTTCTCCCCTGAGGGTGTTTGTGTATCTGAGAGAGACCAGGGGAGGATGTGAGAGCCCATCTGGGAGTGCTGTGTGACTGACAAGCTGGGAGAACGCTCATCTGCTCCTCTACCCTGTGTCTTTCTAACAGCAGGGACGGTGAGTCATTTCTACACACACCGGTCTGTGTTTACATAGGGATACCCACAGACACACAACAGCCACTCACACACACACACACACACACACACACACACACACACACACACACACACACAAATACACACACACACACTTTCTATGTACCTTACCCTGCTAGCCTGAATTGTATCAAAGAAGACATATGAGTAACACAGCATAATTGACATACTCCCCTCTCCCTTTAACATACACTCAGCATTATATGAACATTATGCATACACACAATATATGAAATACACACAATATAAAAACATGTGTTCGATTTGCCTTCAAGGAAACATCATCCATTCTCATCCATCTGCAGACAGACATGCACTGAGTCAGACTAACACCAGTTCCAGGGCTTTTAATTATGTTTTTTTCCCAGCAGCTCTCTCCATGGCAACCCAAAGTTCTGCTTGTCACAACATGAAACATGAGGGAATAAAGACATTTTCCCAATATGCTGCTACACCAGTGAGCATATTTCTCCTTGAGACAGGCCTGCTGTATGCTGCCAATCTGATCCTTTAGCCCCCTCTGTTGGCTGCCTGGTGAACTGCAGATGAGTCTGCATGTGTGCATGTGCATCTTTCTACCTTGGTGTGTGCAGGATATTAAGTGTAGTTGAATTTCATTTGAACCAGACACAGAGAGAGAAACGGAGAGACGGAGAGAAGGAGGATCCACACAAACAGAAGAGATCATTAGGGATCGGATCAAATCACTCTTCTAAGCAAAATGATATAATCATATGACACCGGAGGTAAAGCCACTGTAAACTGACTCTCTCCATTGACTGTCTTCGTGGTGACTGCTGTGAGTGGCAGGAGATGTGATGTATGGCAGTTTCATAGTAAATACAGAGGGCAGAGACTATGTACTGAGAGTGGTTGGCCACATGTTGACCTGACTAAGATAAATGGGTGACACTATTGACCGGTTTGTCTTTGAGAGCTCACTGGCGTCAATTTCAATGGATGTCAGGGGACCATTAGCATGTAAATTAGCTGTTTCCAATCATAATTGCCGTGACAAACAAGTGAGTGTTAATTGTTATGTGTTGGCATTGCACTTACTGTATAAAATTAGCTCTCTTAATGAATATAAATTGCTGAATTCTATCTCTGTGGAATAGGAGGGAGGTGCACCCAAGCTGATAATAAGCTGTGCTCTGATTGGCCAAATGAAGACTCAGAGGTAAGCTTATTGGATAGCAAGGGTGTCAGACTACCAGGAACTTAGAAACTGAATCCCTACAAGGTGAAGGTAACCTTGGGGTAGCTGACTCTACGGTTCCATGGACGACTATGCACCCTTAAGATGAGGTAAGATGAGGTGAATTTGTCATTTGGATGAACTATCCCTTTAAGCGTCTTTCCCCCCTTAGAGTGGCATCATTAGGTTGTGTTTCTATCACACTGTATTTGTGCAAGTCTAAACCATCACGACACACAAGCTAATAATGCATGTTTGCTTGCCTTCACAATGAAACAGTGAGGGAGTGTGGAGAGGGCCAACTATCTATCTACTATATCGAGCCACCTGTCAATTCAGTAGTCCAGAGTTCAAAGGTCACAAACCAAAATGAGAGTAATTTCACAAAAATCTAAATTAAAATCCAACAGAAAATGCAGGAGAGTCAATCAACACAATCAGGAAGTCCTTGGTGATGATAGAAAGTCCTTGGTGATGATAGAAAGTCCTTGGGGGTGAAAGGAAGTCCTTTGGGGTGAAATGAAGTCCTTTGGGGTGAAATGAAGTCCTTGGTAATGAAAGGAAGTCCTTGGTGATGATAGAAAGTCCTTGGTGATGATAGAAAGTCCTTGGGGGTGAAAGGAAGTCCTTTGGGGTGAAAGGAAGTCCTTGGTAATGAAAGGAAGTCCTTGGTAATGAAAGGAAGTCCTTGGTAATGAAAGGAAGTCCTTGGTAATGAAAGGAAGTCCTTGGTAATGATAGAAAGTCCTTGGTGATGAAAGGAAGTCCTTGGGGATGAAAGGAAGTCCTTGGTGATGAGAGTAGACCAGTGATTACATTTTCCCAGGAAGATAATTCAAAGGAACAGGTTTTTACAGCACAATTACTCAACTATTTTACTTTCAAAGTTTTAAACAAACATTTAATTAATTGTTTCCTCACACCACCCCCGGCCATTTTGACCCATCCTTCCTACTCACATGACCCCATACACCCCATATCATTTTGACCAATCAACAGACGTTAAACTACGTGGCATACAAATCATGGCATTGTTCTAGATATACAGTAGACATTCCATTTATGTTTAACCTATAATACATAACCTTTATTTCTGTTGAATTCCATATCACATTACAATGATACCATCTGTTTGTTTCCCTGCTGTGCCTCTATGTGCAGTCCTTTGAATAGAGAATCATCAACATCCAGAGCCATGGGTGGTGTGATTGAATTCTGACCACATGGTGATGTCACTTCCCATCTGGCTGAGAGAGGTGACATCACAGGCAGATGACCTGAACTAGGTCCAGGATGCCCTGCTCTACTGCACTCTGCTCTACTCCACTCTGCTCGACTCTCTGACACAGTCTGTGATACACAATTGGGAGCCAGAGATGTCTGTGTCTGACTGTCACTCAGACTGACAACTCCACTGATGTGGCACCATAAACATGCTCCAGAGCCCTGTTCCAACACCCAGGCCGATGGTATTCACACACATATACACACACACACACACACACACACACGGCTGCAAGCACTTGTATACGCACGCGCATACACTCAAACACACACACACATATATCACACACATATACTGTACATTTAGCCGTTCTCTTCAGAGTATGTGTAAATAAACGCTGTAGATACTGTATGTACTGTAGAACAACACAAACACAATCATTAAATGTGTTCTCACTCGTCATCTCCTGTCCCAAGAACACGGCAACAAAAGTTATCAACATTAGTTTAGTTTCATTTTATTCTTTAGAAAGGCACTTACAGTATGAAAGGCTCAAATATACTGCTACAAGAGACAATGAGGGCCGAGGCTTACCTTTCACACACATGCATGTATAGTACACACTCACATACACACACATGCATGGATAGTACACACTCACATATACACACACATGCATGTATAGTGCACATTCACATATACACACACATGCATGTATAGTACACACTCACATATACACACACATGCATGTATAGTACACACTCACATATACACACACATGCATGTATAGTACACACTCACATATACACGCATTTAGAAATGGAAAAGAAAAACCAGAACGTGGACAGGCCCAGAAATGGCATCCTATCCTTCACTTTGGCAAAGGTTCTATTAAGGGGAGTTGCCATCAAGAAGGCGATGAGAGGAGATCTATTACAGTCCCTCTGAAAGGAGATCCCAATCCTGTCACATCGTACTCTTATAACACACACAGGGTACAGGAGACATTACTGCTCATACTATTACTGATCAGGCTACAGGTATTGATGAATTGTGCTCATTGTCAAAGTTTCACTCCGTTCATGATAATAATCACTGATTAAAACCTGTCTAAGCACTTATTTCTACATAAATATATGTTTCACTAAAGCGAACAGGAGAGTTTATCTCTATAAGAACAGCAACCATACAGTATGGCTTCAGCATCAAGTGGTGACATGTACAGTACCTATAGAATCAGCATCGCATCTCTCACATTGTACAAAAAAGGCATCATACATCATATAGCTTTCATATAGGTGTCTCAGGTAAATATATTAAACATTTTCCAACATATTTGAAAGAAGAAAAAAAACCAGGATATTTGATGCCATGTATGTATGCCAAAAGTTCATTCAGAGCTATCATATCACCATAGTGTATTCTCTTTGGCTGAAAGCTTTCCTGCAGATAGTATGGGCACTTTTTTCATTTGTTATTATTTATATATTCATAAAAAATGTTTTACCTTTATTTAACTTCAGTTAAGAACAAATTCTTATTTACAATGACGGCCTACCCCGACCAAACCCTAACCCGGACGACGCTGGGCCAATTGTGCGCCGCCCTGTGGGACTCCCAATCACAGCCGGATGTGGTGCAGCCTGGATTCATTAAGGAACAATACACAGTACACATCGGCTGAGGATCATTTCAGACACAATGTTTCTTATCAAAATGAGTCACTTTCGTTTTACAAACATAGTGGTGTAACTACACCGTCTCTACATAGTTGGCTGGGTAGAGTCCCTCTCTCCCTCCATCCTTCATCCCTCTACACCAGCCCTGGTCATCCTCATCCTCAGTCTTCAGAAACTCCTCACCTGGAGGGGAGAGGTGGAGCATGGTCATCATATATCATTCAGTAACAGAGTACCACAGTCTCTCTCTCTCTCTCTCTGACTCTCTCTCACACACACTCACAGACAAGTACAGCGGGAAGGCCTACCTGCTTTAAAGGAGAGCTCATCTGTCTCCTGTCCGTCATAGTCATAGAGAGCCCTGACCTTAACTCCTCCGATCATTACACTGAGAGAGAGAGAGAGAGAGAGAGAGAGTGTGTGTTAGTGTAAATCAACCATACACTAACCGTAACTACAAGCAATTAACACAACAGTCAGTATCTGAACTATATGAGTCATCATAATGAGATGGGAAGTGAGTACTACTCCTGTATCACACTAAGACTGTAACGTACATTTCTCCAACTACTTAACATCACTGAGATAGAGTTGTACTGTAGGAGGAATCAATAAAGACAGACAGATGGAGATGTTGGACATGTTTACCTCCTCTCTATGGTGCCTTGCTGTGACTCTACCTCTTTCTCTTTCTTCCCTTTTTTGCTTTTCTTCTCTGGCGTCCACTCCTGAAAGAGACGTTTCGTTAGACCCCATTGTACAACAAGGCAGACCGGTCCAGTATATTAGCCTCCAGAGACTGTAATACTGGTCACATTGTTGTTATACTCAGTATGTTGGACTTTGCTCTACTGTTATACAGTCTGCTGCATTAGCTTGTAACACTGTTCACTACATTAGACCAACTCTGACAATAACGAAGTCTACATCAATCCATTATTACAGTACATTTATTAGGCCCCATTAACTTCCATTAGCCCGCTGTGTCTGTGTGTGTGAGTGTGTGCATGTGTGAGTGTTGCACCTGGAACTGAGGCCAGTCGGTGGGCATGCCCGGTCCGTGGGTGTTCTTCCACCAGCGCAGGTCGTCCTGCTCACTGATGGCCATGAGAGTGTTGTGGAGCTCATTATACACAGCCTTCACACTGGGAGAGAGGAGGAGAGAGAGGGGGAGGGAGGGAGAGGCGGAGGGGTGAGGGAGAGAAGGAGAGAGGGGGAGGGAAAAGGAGAGAGTGGGAGGGAGAAGGAGAGAGGGGGGAGAAGGAGAGTGAGGGAGGGAGAGAGGGGGGAGTGGGGGAGAGAGGGGGGAGAAAGAGAGTGAGGGAGGGAGAGAGGGGGGATAAGAGAATGGGGCGTGACAGAAAAGGAGAGTGAGAGATGAGATAAAGACATTTACACAATGCAACTACAACAAACACCCCCCCCAACAAACACACCATCGTAGTCACAGTCTGGCTGCAGGTGTAGCCTACCTCTCGTTGTTGGTGACGTCCAGGTGTCTGTGGACGGACAGGAAGGCCTGTTTGAGGAAGCTGATCCTCTTCCTCTCCTCCTCCTGTGATTGGTCAAAAATACACTCCATCTCCTCCATGTAGCGAGGGGCATAGCGGGTCACCTCCTCCAGAACCTTCTCATAGCGGGCTCGCACCTGGGGGAGAGAGTTACACATTATTACACACACAGACTCACGCATTCACTTCTCTCCTTCATTCTCTTACTGTCTATCACTTACTTTCTCCGTCTCCTGCTGAGCCAGCTCTCTTTCCTCCTGAATCTTCCTCTGTTTCTCGATGGCCACGTCAGGGTTGCCCTTGGCGTGTACCTCTCGGTCCGTGGCAGTCTGCTCCTTACGCTGCACTTTATGGAACGCACTCCTGGCTTTGTCCAGCTGAGGGGGGGCATAAGGTAACACTGACATATTAGTGACTCAATGAAGACTCCCATACAAACACTTACAAGTCATTTACCTCTGCCCTACCCTATATAAAGGTATGATCTTTGAGTCTGGGAATTTCTCAGTAGAGATTGTCCATTCAACGTGGTGATTCATAGTGTCTTAGAGAGACCTCTCTTTCATCTACAGTATTCTAACCTTCTTCAGCCGTTTGGCCCAGGGCTTCTGAGCACGTGCGAAGCCAGTCCCAAAGTCCTGGGACTCCTTGAAGCCTCCAAAGAGCTTCTTATGGAAGGTCTCTTTCTGCCAGGTCCTGACCCGGTCCCCGTCCTCCGAAACCAGGGAGCGACACACGGACGAGTGCAGGGCGGCGAGACGGTCGGCGGAGGAGAGGAAACACTGCCACGCCTGCAGGAGGGATCCATACAGCGGGCCTGTAGAGGGAGGAGAGCAGAGAGATAGAGAGAGTGGATGGGTATACAGTATCAACAGGGAACATAGTGAGCAAACAGTGAATCTCTTCAGCTGCAGTACTCACTGGAGTCCACCAGGGGCTTCCACTTGTTGCTCCACTCGCTGAGCTGCTGAGCGTACTGCCTCTCCACACGGGCTCTCTCCTGGAAGCACACCACGATGTCATTACACGCCTGGAAGGCATCCTCTGTGCGCTTCACCGTGCGCTGGTAGTTCCCAGGCTAGGGAAGGGAGGGAGAGAGGGAGGGAGGGAGGGAGGGAGGGAGGGAGGGTGAACAAGGACGAGGAGGCAGAGGGAAAAGTTTGAGATTGAACATACAGTAAGTAGTAATGTAGCAATGGATATTAACACGGATAGTGAAGTTCATTTCAGTTTACTTTCCTCTCTACACTCTCAACACCATGACCTGTATGTAACCTGTTCTCATCCTAACGTCGATCTGTTTTCCTTTAGACAAGTCATTTTAATGTTTTGAGGTTTCTGTAAAAGCCTAATGAAGGCACCATGGGGTGTGGCTGGTGTAGACAGGCCAGTAAAAGGACAGATGAAAAGGGAGTGATGGAGTAACAGAGGGCAATTCACTGAGAGTAATGACATTACCAGAGTTGTGTTTGTGGATGTGGAGTTTGGAAAACGCTCAATTATTTTCCTGGCTCTATTTTCACCCCTCTGCCTCAGTTTGATCAATTTTATTTGTTTCTCTCTCTCTCTCTCTCTCTCTCTCCCTCTCTTCCTCTCTTCCTCTCGCTCTCTCTCTCGCTCTTTCACTCTCTTTCTCTCGTACATACACACACCTTGGCACGTTTCCAGACAATATCTAGGTAATTGTCTCTCCTTTAGGTCATCTTCTTCCCGTTCCCTCCCTCTCCCTCTCTCTTTGTGTATGTTGTGGTTTCTACTGACTCTGAGAATTAAGTGAAAACAGCTGAGGAATCTTGCCCAAAGCCAACAGCACTGCTCCAGAACTAGCCACAGCCAACCAATCACAAAGGCAGAGACAGCCACTACAACTGAGCCTGCACAACACTACATTATATCACAGAAAACAAGTCATCAGAGATCTGACATGGTTCTCTGTAACAAATCACATTTCATGTACATACCAAGACAGTAGAGCAATCAAATGGCTGTATAGTTGCGTACATACTGTAACAGGCAGAACTAGAACAATTTGAAATGCTGGGGAAGCAACATAGTGAACCTAGAAACTCAAATCAATCAGATAGTACAGTGGACTGTACTGGCTATTCTACACACTCTACAGAACTGAACTAGTAATAACTATGACAACACAACCAGTATACTCCATAATAAGAGTCAGAGCACATATTCAACCCAACACTTCACAATGATAGGCAGCAGCCAGAAGAGGAGGGCCAGAGAGCAGCATTAAGAGGAACTGGGCTGGAAACACATCCAACACAACAGGAGGGAGCCCAAATTACACAGAGAGAGGAGATGAAACTGGGGCAATGACGAGGAGGCCAGCAAACAGGAAGAGAAGAAGCAGACACGGGTCAGTCGGATGGAGCTGCAACTAGCCAATTGGTGGAGCATTGAAGCCAAACCAACCTATCCTATAGCCATAGCACATTTATCAGCCTATCATAATATGAGCATTATGGAGGATGGTTAAAAACAAATATATTTTTCATTTGAGAAACATATTGGCTATCTGCTCCCTCGATGGACACCAATGGACATTTATATTTATCAGTATTTATCAGTATTACTATTGTTTTCTTTGTTTTGTTTCATTCACACCTGCACTGTTGGAGCTCAGAGCTTAAGTATTTCACTGTACACTGCAACTACATAAACATCTTACACATCCAACAACCCATACGTAAAATGTATGGACGCATGACTGTAAGTTGGTTTGGATAAAATCGTCTGCTAAATGGCATATATGATGTATTATTAAGTTGTTATCATCCATTTCAGAGTTGTTTATTAACAGGTAATAACGTTGTAATGATTAGGATATGGCTGTAAAGAGGTGGGTGAATGATGGGATGATGCCCCAGCTAAAAGGGAAGCAGAACTTCATTTATCTGAAGCTAAACAACATATGGCCAGCCTAGTGTGATAGAGAGGCCTTGTACACACTGACCTATGAGCAGCAATACTGTTTTGTCTGTCACGGGAATCTCTTGTACAAGGTTATCAAGACATCCTGAAGCTAAATGGTGCTGTGTTTTCCTGTCTGTTTCTTCGCCCTCTCCACCTCTTTCTCCATCTCTCTCACACGCGCACACCCATCTCCATCTCTCTCACACGCGCACACACACACACACACACACACACACACACACACACACACACACACACACACACACACACACACACACACACACACACACACACACACACACACACACACACACACACACACACACACACACACACACACTCACCATCCAGAAGCTCTGTTTGGTGGCATCTTCAGTGGCAACCTCAGGAGGGAGAGTCGACATCCTGTCCACTGAAACAGAAGAATATGTAGTGAAATCATTTATGTCCTTCAACATTCTGTGCACCTCTCAACATACCTTTACACCATCCAGGTGGTCAGTTGAATACAACGATGGAAATCCATGAAGACCAGTTTGGTTCAGAAAGTCTGAGATAATTATTTTCCTCCACAGTAAAGTTGATTCAAGAGATTGTTACATGTATTAATACAACTGGACAGATAAGAGGATACACTGTAAAGGCCTTGCTGTGAATTTGACAGTAACTTACAGGCAGCTCAGTCATAAGTACAATTCTGTGTTTCATATTGTAGTATACCTACTGTAATATAAATACGGTATCAAAGCAAGTACTCTTCAATTGTGAATGAATGAAATTCACTGAGGGGTGGGGTTTATATTCCACAGTATTTTTCTGTAATTACAAGGGATTGGTGCAAGGAGGTTGGCTGCTGCAGTATGCAATGTGTTCACACATATTTGGTGTTTTATATCACGTGCACATCTGGAGGCCTTAACAAAGGCTTCCAAACTGGCTGCAACCACAGAGCAAAACAGACCAAGGACATGGCAAAATGTAAGGTTTAATCTTTTACTGCAGTGGGCTAAATCAGGGTCACACATGGTAGTCTTAAACAAATCTACTTTAAAACAAAAGTATATACCTCACACACATGGTTATGGGCTTAAAAACAAGAAGAAACCTGTACCATGTCAGATATAGAGTTAAAATGTTTCAAACGTAAATCACAGAAGACTGAAATATAACAAAACTGTTTGACATAGAAACACTGTATTTTCATTGCTTTACTTTTTTTATTTTTTATAAATTAGCATATTATGAACATTTTTGATAACATTCCACCCATAAGACCAGAGAGAGCACTTTGGTTATTGACTGCAGGAAAGGGCTGCAACTTGCTGCCACTCCAATCTGTGCCTTATACATTTTAAATTGATGAGGCACTTTAACCACAGAGAAGTTAAATTGGTCCAACATTCTCACTCACTGCTGCAACAAAAATAGCATCTTACAAGGCACGCCTCAAAATATGGTAATGAGCCAGAAACAACAATACTGTGCACCCACTAGTGGTCAAAAGGTTTTTGGTGCTCCAAAGATACGGTATGGTACTGTGCTCTGTGGTTTGGATTTACAATACCATTAGAAATACAGTTTTCTGTTACAGTGTAGAATTGGACAAATGTGTTGCAAAAGCAAAGTCTAATTTCTACAGTGTACAGGGTAGATTGATAACTACCAGTAGGTGAGAGGGATTTATTCTGGCGTGGTACAGTATCAGTATAATACAGTAAAACAGATACTCAGAGGCCTGGCATTTAAGGCCCTGAGTCTATCAGCAAGGATGGAATGCCCTATCCCACAATTCCCAGCTTTGAAATTTGAGCCATCCCAAAATAAACAGGGGGTAAAAGTCACCCCACCTTCCCCGTCTCCCTACTCTCTCCCTCTCTGTGTCTCTGCTGGTGGGCTTGTCTTCCCCTCTCGCCCTAGAGAAAACATAAAAACATAGACACACATGCAATATGCACACAACACACACACAAACTCACATGCTCCTAAATCTACAGACACACACTCAGACAGACAGTGCCAGTTCCAGCGACATAAGAGGTTTCTTAGGGCCCTCGGCTGCTAGCGGGCACAACCCCAAAACATATAATTGTCTAAACTTACTATTGAGAGTAAGAATACACCAGGTACAATTTCAAAATGCAGTTGTACATCAGCAGTTTTTCTGCTGCAGAGGAGGCTTGTGGGAGGAGCTATAGGAGGACGTCCTCCTACAATGAGACCGTCCTCCTATAGCTTCTCCCACCAGCCTCCACTGTTCTCTTGTTATGTCAGTCACTGATAGTCACTCAATTAGCCATGTCAGCTAACAATTTGTTTAATAGGTAGTTAGTCTGGCCAGCTATCTAAACACGCAGGGCACGTGTCTAGGGACCCTGAACTCCAGGGGGCCCCATTGATTTTGTTAGTCATTCTCATTAAGATATCATATTAACATGGCATATGTCATTACAAAATGTATAGAATTGCAGGAAATTAGCTTTAAAACTGCAAAAAAATCCCCAAAATGCTAGAGGCGGCCCTGCAGACAGACTCACATGCTCAGTGACACAAAATATAAACTAGAGAGAGAAACCCACATGATCCCAAACAGCTTACAATAAAACCTATCTCAAGGCATTTTACAGAGAATGTAACAAATCCCACTCTGTCACAAGACTAATCTTTCTCTGTCTGTTTTCCAGATATCTTTATCTCTCCCTCCCTCAGTCAGACCCACTATCAGATCCAGTGATTATTCTGTATCTGCCTCTATTCATGGGTTATCACATGATTCTCCATCTTCAGTGAGGGCCTGTGATGAAAGTGTGGATCCTTTCTGTCTGTCTGTCTGTCTGTCTGTCTGTCTGTCTGTCTGTCTGTCTGTCTGTCTGTCTGTCTGTCTGTCTGTCTGTCTGTCTGTCTGTCTGTCTGTCTGTCTGTCTGTCTGTCTGTCTGTCTGTCTGTCTGTCTGTCTGTCTGTCTGTCTGTCTGTCTGTCTGCAGGAAGATGACACAACCCACAGGGTCTTTAGTTCTCTCTTACTGCATGAGGCCAGATATATAATGAATAATTTCCTTCTTAACCTTTGACCCCTCTTCCTGTCCCCTCACTGGATCCTCTCCCTCTGGGCAGGGCTAAAGCATGCCGGGAATGTTTTAATATTTAACCTTTATTTTATTCAACCTTTATTTTAGCACAAGGAAGACCACGAGGAAGAACACGATGAAGAACTATCAATGGTTGCTTTCTTTGTTGATAATCTCTGAGAATGAGAGGTATCCCTTCATTCCTTTGAGATGGACTGCTAAATTCACATGTCCTCTGCGACTGCTAAACCAATGAATAGTTTTTCTAGTGAAGGACTCCGATCAGTACAGAGCATACCAAATCAATGTATTATTTGAATAATATCTCACTTACCATCTACTGGCATAGATTTGACTTGATCACAGACCATGCAAAAAAAATCTGAAATGCCAGTGTGCTGTCCAAGTCAAACTATTAGAAATCTCTGGAGGAGTCCAACACTTTTGCAATAGCCTACCCCAAGAGAAAGCAGAAAGGGTACATCTTCTGAAACGTATTGAAATGCTCAAACCTGGCACATACTCCCACTGCCAACTCTCTCACCCCCTGTCTACCCTCTCTTCCCCCACCACAGTACCCATCACCCCCTCTGGCATACACTCTCTCTCCTCCCCCTGCCCCCCGTTTTGGCTGTCACACATAACTCAGTACATACACCCACGCCGAGAGGAAATGTATAGCAACATATGAATGCATACTACAAACATAGACTTGTACAGTAAACTATCAGTGTATCAGGTCTTAATGAAGTTTGAATTCAGCCAGAGAAATCTGAAATTACAGTGAAATACATGGAAAAGTGTCTTACCTCTCACTCGTTCACTGCTGCTGGTGGCCTCACTGTTTTCACTTGCTCTTCTTTTCTGGGTTAAGTTTCTCACCACCCTCCTCTCTCTCTCCCCTTCTGTCTCTCCCCTTAGCCTGCTCTGTTTTTTCCCTAGTTCTCTCCCCTTCTGTCTCTCCCCTTCTCTCTCCCCTTAGCCTGCTCAGTTTTTTCCCTAGTTCTCTCCCCTTCTGTCTCTCCCCTTAGCCTGCTCAGTTTTTTCCCTAGTTCTCTCCCCTTCTGTCTCTCCCCTTCTCTCTCCCCTTAGCCTGCTCAGTTTTTTCCCTAGTTCTCTCCCCTTCTGTCTCTCCCCTTAGCCTGCTCAGTTTTTTCCCTAGTTCTCTCCCCTTCTGTCTCTCCCCTTAGCCTGCTCAGTTTTTTCCGTAGTTCTCTCCTCTCTCTTTCACTTATTTTACCGTGATTTTGCTCCCTCTTCTTCCCTTTCTTTGGCCCACTGTCAGTGTCAGATGAGTTGGCTGTCTTTTTCCCTCTCTCCTCCCTCACCCGCTTTCTCCGTTCCCTCTCTCCTCCCTCACCCGCTTTCTCCGTTCCCTCTCTCCTCCCTCACCCGCTTTCTCCTTTCCCTCTCTCTCTTCAAAACAGCTGCAGAAAACTAATTCTCTGGCTCTCTGTACCACACCACTGAACAGCACCCCTCCCACTTATGCTATCTTTCCCTCTTTCTCTTTCTCCCTCTCTCTCTCTCTCTCCATGGAGTGTTAATGAAGTGTGCAGTGTTTTTGCCTTTTGCAGTGTGTATGTGTGCCTGTGGTCTGGGGTAGCAACCTTTGACTAGGACTGTTACAGAGCACTGTGTATGTGTGCTACATAGAGCCCAAGGTTTTGTCATATAACGTATGTTGTTAAATACCACAGAATCACATATTATATAGTCAAAGATAAGAAGAACAACATTCCACCCCCTCTACGTCCCCCTTGCCACTCCTCTATACATTCCCCAAGGGTGTTTGGGGGTCTGCCACAGCTGGTGAGGACATCCAGTGTGTGAGTGTGTGTGCGTCTGTGTGTGTGTGTGTATGAGAGACAGAGAGAGAGAGAGAGAGAATGTGTGTTTTGCTTTAAAGCTGGGGATCTCTGAAGATGAATAGGGGGCCATATTACCAACAGCAGTCACTCACATACCTTCTGATCTCTTGCCTAATGCTATGTTACACTTCTCTGTTCTGCCTTGCCAGGACTTGTCGTTTAAAAAATTTGACAGTTGAGCTGCTGACACAGTGACTCTGCAATGCAGGCGTGGCATTCAAGCTCATGTTATTGTCATGGTTCAGTACTTTGACTAAATTTGAATTTAAACCGTTTTGATTACTATATTTAATACTTGTTGCTCATCCCAAATGATTCTGAACCTAAAACATTGGGCTGTCATTGAGTGGAAATACAGTATTATCAATCCACACATTATGGTTCCAAAAGTAGAACCACTCACACAAAGTTACCATTACACTGAAGTGTATTATACTGTGTATGATACTGAGGTGTATTATACTGTGTATGATACTGAAGTGTATTATACTGTGTATGATACTGAGGTGTATTATACTGTGTATGATACTGAGGTGTATTATACTGTGTATGATACTGAGGTGTATTATACTGTGTATGATACTGAGGTGTATTATACTGTGCATTATACTGAAGTGTATAATGGTAACTCTGGCAATAAAGTATCCTGATCACATGTTCTTTTTTACCAATTAAGCATGTATGCTTTGACATGTATGGCCTCTCCAATGGTTATCTTATCCAAGACAAAATATTGCAAGTAGTTAACAAATTAAATATGCATATAATACACTTTAAATACATTATATTTCATAGTTCGACTTCAAGTAGTTATTTCGAAACAATGTGATTGTTTTTACTTACGGCGCCTACGATAGGCAGCCAAAAAAAGGGGTCCTATTCTTTGTTCCTCCCAGAAATGACATATAAAACCGGCCATTTTGGTGTGTCAGCCTTTTCCTCACTTAGACTGGAGGGTCTGCACGTGGCCTGGTGAGTGTGAAGCTGGACATTTTCGTCTTATTTGAATTAAACGATATAGCTAGATAGTTCCTTTCCTCAGCAGTCATGTTTTATTTAGTTAGACAGTGAACGAATTCCCTTGATGTGGCTAGCTAACGTTAACAGCTTGCTAGCAAAGTAGGCTAATTGTAGAACGTATGCAGGAAGCTCATGTTGGCTAAGTAGTTAGATGGAGCTACTTAAACGTTTGTATAAAACTTTCAATTTATAATTTCGACTTGAGGCAAGTATATCTCGTTTTGAGTTGGCCTATACCCAAGAGGGTGAACCTTTCTATGGACACTGCTTAGCTAGCAAGTTACCTGGGGCATTGCGGTGTCTGGCGCGATGTCTAAAACGTCTCCTATGATGTTTTGCACTGGGCTCTGAAATTCTGTGGCGATAAAGTGCTCTCTGGCTCTGACAGGCCCGAGTCTGAGGATGCTCGCGTCTACTGTAGTTAGTCTTGTCTGCTTGATTGTCCGTTGCAGATATTGTCCTTATGGCAGTCTTTTTCTATTGTCCAAAGGTTACGAGGCTGTCAGAGAATCCACAAGGTGAGTCTGGTTTTCTTTCATATGTACTTTGTTTTCCTATGATGTTTTGCACTGGGCTCTGAATTTCTGTGGCGAAAAAGTGCTCTCTGGCTCTGACAGGCCCGAGTCTGAGGATAATGTTAGTCTCAGTCTTGTAGATTTTTTTTAAATATTCATTGATTATTGTCCTAATAGAACTTATTTTCCCCAAAGGTGACAAGGCTAAGTCGATACCAAACTACAAGGTGAGCTTTAAGTACTAATGACTAGCAAATTGAATCCTTGTTTAAATGATTTTCTCCTGTGATGTTTTGCACTGGGCTCTGAATATCTGTGGTGATAAGGTGCTCTCTGGCTCTGACAGGCTTGAGTCTGAGGAGACTGATAATTAAGCCTTGTAGGTTGTGATGTAATTATTTTCAGACAGTTTTCTATCACTCTCTTCATGCAGATCTTGGCCCTCCACAGAAGACTGCAGTCTGTTAACCTCTCTGGGATATGTGGGACGGTAGCATCCCACCTCGCCAACAGCCAGTGAAATTGCAGGGTGCCAAATTCAAAACTGAAATCCCATAATTAAAATTCCTCAAACAAGTATTTTACATGATTTTAAAGATAAACTTCTTGTAAATCCAGCCACAGTGTCCGATTTTCATATGGGCTTTGTGGCGAAAGCACACCAAACGATTATGTTAGGTCAGCACCTAGCCACAGAAAACCATAGGGCCATTTTCCAGCCAAGGAGAGCCCTCAGTCAGAAATAGAAATTAAATAAACATTTGATCTTCATCAGATGGCACTCCCAGGACTGCCGTGTTACTTCTCAATGCAACTGCTGTCAGATTTCAAAAAGGCTTTACGGCAAAAGCGCATCGATTATTTGAGGTCAGCACCTAGCCACAGAAAAACATACAGCCATTTTCCAAAGGAGGTGTCACAAGTCAGAAATAGCATTATAAATATTCACTTACCTTTGATCTTTACCAGAATGCACTCCCAGGAATCCCAGTTCCACAAATGTTTGTTTTGTTCGATAAAGTCCATTTATGTCCAAATAGCTCTTGTTTGCGTGTTTAGTTCACAAATCCAAACTCACGAGGCGCGGGATAGTCCAGGCGCAAATTCAGACAGTCCAAAAAGTTCTGTAACAGGTCGTAGAAATGTCAAACGACGTATAGAATCAATCTTTAGGATGTTTTTATCATAAATATTCAATAATATTTCAATTCCTTTGTCTTTAGAAATGCAATAGAATGCAGCTAACTCTCGGGCATGAGTGAGACTGAGTTCATGGCACTCTGCCAGACACCTGGCTCAAACAAGGTTCTAAAGATACTCACAGACATCATTCAAGCAGTTTTAGAAACTTCGGAGTGTTTTCAATTCAAATCTACTAATTATATTCATAATCTAGCTTTTGAGCCTGCGTAGCAGGCAGTTTACTCTGGGCACCTGCTTATCCAAACCACTCAGTACTGCCCCCCAGTACCAAAGAAGTTAACATGGGGTGAGATCTTTAATGGATTATTTAGGGGCCTGTGTTTTGCACGAGGCACTTTTACCTGTATTTCCAGAATTATCCAGCTGGTGTCACTTCAGTCCCTTTTTTTTAAATCCACCAGCTCACCAATTTATCAAAGCAATAAGGATTATTTCCCCAACATGACCAAGATTGTGAAACAATATCCCTTTTGCTAATAATTCTGTAGATGTGGGAAGAATTGTTAATACCAGGGCTGACTCAGCAATGGAAATGTGCTGACCTAAGTGAGATTTTTTTATTTATGTTCCTGATTATGTAAGGCTGAAACATTAAAATATTTGAATCAGATACTCTGGGTCATGTCCTTTCTAACTTTACTGGTGAGCTCCCCCCCCCCCCGCAGGTGTGTTTGATGCAAATGGTCAATTTATTTGTACATGGAATAAATGACCACTCAATTTTATTTCTGCATCTTTATTATAATTCTAATTTATTCATCTCTTAACATTTGACGTTCATATATTTATGTTTATATGAATGTGCATATGTATATCACATTCTGTAAGTTACTGTTCATCGGCTCATACTTCTCATCAGTTTAAAATATTATCTTAAACAAGATGGTGCTTTCTATACAGCCAGATCCTGACAGCATAATTATACACCTATTGAATCCTGCTATGAGATGGTGGTGAAAAACACTGCAAAACAAGTTTGTCACTGCCACATTTACCCAACACTAGTAAATGGTAAGGTTGTCATAGCAGCAGGAACAGGCATTCATACCTTGTTGATATTCTAAGAGTAATGTGATAATGAACCCATTGCATAATGCAGTGACTGTAAACCAGCTGAACAGTACATAGTCTCTCACAGTGCAGCAGCTGTGTAGGGGGCTTTCTGCAGGGAGTTGATGCCTGGAGGACATGCAGAACAGAGGTCTTCCATAGGGAATGGAGCGAGCGGTATAGAAAGCACTTCAGTTAAATAACACTACCTTCATTTGAAACATTATTTGGAAGACAGATTCTTTAGGGTTAGATTTTTTACATCTTAAACCATAATTTGGGTGAACATTATTTTCATCGTCCTTATTGCTATATCACCTGCGTTCGTTTAACCTTGATCACCACAGTCACAAATGTCATTCCCCATCCTGAATGCTGCTCATGTAAGGCTGTCTACACAGGCAGCCCAATTCTGATATTTTTTCCACTAATTGGTCATTTGACAAATCAGTTTTTCAAATGTTACTGAATTGTTCTCCCTGTGTAAACAGCTTAAGTGTGTAGCGTGTGGGCATAAGGACAAGGATCTGAAGGCCTCACATTCCTCCAGATTGGAGTGAGATGGAAAGCACTCATGCATGTAACCTGCCAATACCCACCCACTGCTGGGGGATGTGTTTTAGGACTCAAATGTGGTGTTTAGTAGTAAATAAATAGAGATAATGGAAGAGCCCTTGTTTAATTTTAGTGATGGAGAAAAGAGATGTCCAACTGATCACAGATTAAGCTGAAAGCACCCAATCCAACTAAATGCAAGGTGAAAATAGGTCAATAGTATAATTCTCGTGAAAATGACAAATAGGGTATTTAACCTTTCCTTGCTCAGGGACCCCCTCCCAGGCAAGCATTTGACCCAGGGACCCCATCATACATGAGCATTTTTTTTACATATTCTCATCAGGTGATTGACAGTGGAAAGGTGAAGTAATCAACATTTAAAAATAGATTTGGTAGATAATTTGTCATTACTTTGAACTCACATAATTGGAAGAGGAAGTGTAAACTCTAACACAGCCTATTACCTAGAAAGGTAATTTAAACACTTTCACTAAGAACTGTTTATCTGGTTAAACAAAGGTTTGCCATGTGTTTTCAAAAATGTATGTCCAAGTCAAGACAGCTTTCCAGCAGCACTCGCCACACTGGAAACTTATATGTGTGCTGTTTCAAAGCCTATGTCAGACACTGGTGTAATTATTGGCTTCAATGAGTGTAATTTGCTCTATATCAGGACTTGATTAATAAAGTTGACATAATTATAAAGAAGATATTCTCCACTGTAGGTATGTAATTCAAAATGTTTATTCTGTTATTGATAGCGATATAAAAATCACGTTTTGCTTTGGGGATTTTGTGGACCCCCCGGTTGAATAGCCCTGACATAAATTAATGTTTAAATGAGTAGATAAACAATGAAATGGCAATAAATAAAATACTACTTTAATAATCCATAATGACTTGAAATGTACAAAATAAACACATTTGATGTGAATAATTATATGCATATTTTTCACAATACCATTTGTCTGGTGGCCATTTCCAGGGCACAATAGCTACATCTTGATCTGCATAAAATAATGTGAATAAGGTAGTGAATCTAACTTTGGCTTCCACACAGTGAGGTTTAAAGTGATACGTATATTCACAGCTTTAGACACAGACACTGCCTTAAAGTGAGAGGAAGCTTGGATGGCAGAGTAATTCTTGCATAAAAATATATTTAGGGCTAGATTCAACCCAGAACGCGGAATATCCTCGTTATAGCGCAATTGACATTGAGAGGTCATTTCCATTTGAGCCGACAAATGCAGTGTTTACTGTGAATGCAGTCTCTGGGAATGCGGGAACATTGTCTTTAAATGCCAATCGTGCTATAACGCGGGTCTTCCACCCTCCGGATTGAATCTAGGCCTCAATGTCAATCTGAGTCAAACCTTCATTTCAAAATATTATACCAAAACAAGAGGGCAAAGGTGGTGGTTTTATGACTAGACAAAAGCCTTGTTATGTAAAGCATTTTGTACATCAAACTAAATAGATATTTTTTCTGTATTTTTGGAAGTAACAATATAATTTTATATTTATATACATTTTAAATTGTTAGACACCATGGTGTCATACTTTGACCTACAGTCATGAATCTCATGATAAGTTTATAGGATTATATCGACTAACACTTCTGGCAAAATTATGAAAATACATTGCCTAAAATGCAAAAGAGCGCCACCTCAGCCATGAAAGGCAGAACGGGGAACTGCACCTTATAACAGTAAGGACGATGATAGTAATGATAATAGTAACAATAATTCACTTCATATCAATAGCAGTATTCCAGACCCATCTTAAGTTAAAAAATTGTTGTAAGAACAATTGTAGTATTAAAACAGAACATATCTCTCCTCCCACTCATTTGGGCCTTAGTTTATGTTCTCATGCTTCTGTAGAAAGAGTTTTTGGAAGGAGTGGGGGGATTGGGTGGGAAAGAGGAAGATTTGGCAGTTTGTTTCTCTTTCCCTCCCCTCTCCTGTTCAGTCTCTCTCCCTTGCACAGAGAACTTTAGAACAGTTGAAAAGCAGTTGCTTCGATGCTTCGAAAGTCTTTCGTATAAATGGAGTCAATCTTCAATGAGATACTGATTATGTCACGTATTCCCTCCATCTCTGAAATCACAGTCCCTTTTAGTATCAGTTACATCTTGGATCCAAACAAATATATTTAAGGTGTCCCATTAATTCTAACACAAACACAGAGAGAGAGAGAGAATGTGTATATGTGTGTACATGAGCATTTGTAAGTGTGTATTTCTGTATGTGCCAGTATAGTGATCTGTGTATTGAGTGAGAGGGTGTACATGTCTGTGTGTTTATTTCTATGCTGTTGGTCTGGGCACTTATTTTTGCTACAGATTTGTAATACAGTGACCAGTCTGTATATAATATGCCGTTATAAGACTTAAGATGATAAAGAAGCTATAGAGAAATAGAATGTGTTTACAGGTCCTTATCGAAGGGCCTTCAGTGAGCATGGAGTCGTCCCATTAGTGAGGTAAAAACAGAAAACCAATCACACACAGTCATACTGACAGGTTTCCTCCAGTCACAGCCACTACAGTCAAGTGAGGATTTACCCATCAAGCTCTTTCCAACAGGGGACAAGTCATATCATTCAGTCCAACAGGTAGGGGCTCCGCTGATGACACACTGACCCCTACTAGAGGTGCTCCACCTACGACATTACCCAAGACATGCATGTAGGCTGCCACCTTGTCTCATTCATGCCCATATTCTGAACTACAGAATATGGACATGAATATTCATCCCAATAACTCGCTCCAGCAATGACATTCACTCAGACAAAGAGCTCTTAACATTTCTATTCACTCACACAGGGTTTCATTGACTGTACTCCACTAACTGTAAGGGGAGTCTCTACTGAAACTGAACACATCTGAATAAACAGCCAGCTATGGAGCCAACAACAGTCAAGCTAGACAGCTACTGTACCTAACCCTAACCCTTGGGTAGAGAGGAGGAGCTACCTAACCCTAACCCTTGGGTAGAGAGGAGGAGCTACCTTACCCTTGGTTAGAGAGGAGGAGCTACCTAATCCTTACCCTAGGGTAGAGAGGGGGAGCTATCTAACCCTTGGGTAGAGAGGAAGAGCTACCTAACCCTTACCCTTGGGTAGAGAGGAGGAGCTACCTAACTCTTACCCTTGGGTAGAGAGGAGGAGCTACCTAACCCTTACCCTAGGGTAGAGAGGAGCTACCTAACCCCTATCCAACCCTAGGGTAGAGAGGAGCTACCTAACCCCTATCCAACCCTAGGGTAGAGAGGAGGAGCTACAGCTACCTAACCCTAGGATAGAGAGGAGGAGCTACCTAACCCTAATCCTTGGGTAGAGAGGAGGAGCTACCTAACCCTAACCCTTGGGTAGAGAGGAGGAGCTACCTAACCCTTGGGTAGAGAGGAGGAAATACCTATCCCTAGGATAGAGAGGAGGAGCTACCTAACCCTAACCCTTGGGTAGAGAGGAGGAGCTACCTAACCCTTGTGTAGAGAGGAGGAGCTCCCTAACCCTAGGGTAGAGAGGAGGGGCTACCTAACCTTAGGGTAGAGAGGAGGCGCTACTTAACCCTAGGGTAGAGAGGAGGAGCTACCTAGCCCTAGGGTAGAGTGGAGGAGCTACCTAAACCCTAGGGTAGAGAGGAGGAGCTACCTAACCCTAGGGTAGAGAGGAGGAACTACCTAACCCTAGGGTAGAGAGGAGGAGCTACCTAACCCTAGCCCTAGGGTAGAGAGGAGGAACTACCTAACCCCAGGGTAGAGAGGAGGAGCTACCTAACCCTAGCCCTAGGGTAGAGAGGAGGCGCTACCTAACCCTTGGGTAGAGAGGAGGAGCTACCTAACCCTAGGGTAGAGAGGAGGAGCTACCTAGCCCTAGGATAGAGAGGAGGAGCTACCTAACCCTAGGGTAGAGAGGAGGAGCTACCTAGCCCTAGGGTAGAGAGGAGGAGCTACCTAAACCATAGGGTAGAGAGGAGGAGCTACCTAACCCTAGGGTAGAGAGGAGGAACTACCTAACCCTAGGGTAGAGAGGAGGAGCTACCTAGCCCTAGGGTAGAGAGGAGGAGCTACCTAACCCTAGGGTAGAGAGGAGGAGCTACCTAACCCTAGGGTAGAGAGGAAGAGCTACCTAACCCTAGGGTAGAGAGGAGGAGCTACCTAACCCTAGGGTAGAGAGGAGGAGCTACCTAACCCTAGCCCTAGGGTAGAGAGGAGGAACTACAGCTACCCAGAGAAGACAGGTGGAGAAAGCTCTAACTAGTGTTAATAATGAGGACAATCTTCCTTCTCTCTTTCCCCCAAAACACCAAGAACTGCTCAGATGAAAAAGCTAAACATTTGATTGTTTCTCTCAATATTTTGGGCAAATTTTTATCACTATTTTACTCATATTGTTATTTGTTGCCTCAATCTACATTCAGTCATTCCATCCTCGTAGTGTTTGTGTGTGTGTGTTACTGTATTTGTGTGCATGTGAGTGTATCTGTGTGAGTCAGCTACCAGGCCCTGAGTACCAGGCACTGGTCAGCCCTTGTTCCATCCCTCATTTCCCCTCTCTTTTCCTGATTGGTCCTCCCTCTGGGTGAAATCAGGTCCTCTGCTTTTGTTGTGTGAATCCATCATGGATAGCAGCAGTTGTGGCCTCTCTCTCTCCTGTTCCCTCACTGACTCCATCCCCCCTCCTTTCTCTTTCTGTTTGTCTTCTCAGCTCCGACTCCCATCATCCCTTCTTCCTCGTGGTGACAGAGCAGAAATGGGAAAAGGAGAGCTGGAGAGCCTTGGGAACGAATAGAGAGATTAAAGTCATGTTTTTTTTGTTTGTTTGAGCCAGTAATGGACGATTTAACAAGAGTAAGAGCTGCCCCAGTGCCATACTATCTGAATAACACATATTAATTTTGAGCCTGATTTCAATTCAAGAGACGAGAGAGACAGGAGAGAGACAGGAGAGAGACAGGAGAGAGACAGGAGAGATACAGGAGAGAGACAGGAGAGAGACAGGAGAGAGACAAGAGAGAGGACAGAGACAAGAGTGACAGAGGAGATAGAGGACAGAGATAGGAGAGGAGGATAGGCAGAGGTTTACAACCTGGTATAGGATTTGTTTTATCTTTGTTTATTTTACAAGACTGGCCTATCTCTGTACTCTTATCCTCTCACCCATCCATCGCTCTTCCCCTTACCTGTCAGCCACTCTCTTCAGAGCACGGTCGATGTTCATGCGGTGTCCGACACGTGTCACCCCCAGGTCCAGATAGTCCTCCTTGGTGAGGGAGGGCAGGTGAGTGCCGTCGATCTCGTTGTCCAGGAAATGCTCCCTGTGCTCGCCCAGGTTCAGGTATCCCAGCCAATCAGCCACGTCGTATTTGGTCCAATAAGGCAGTGGCTTGGAGGCAAAGGGCTTGGAGGGGGATGGGGGAGGGAGGTGGGGGTAGCTCAGGCAGGGGGGAGCGGGGAGAGGGTGCAGGGGAGGGGATGAGCTACCAGATAAAAAGTGTGTGGGGGAGAGGGAGCGAGACACCAACAGGGAGGCGTTTGGGGGAGGAGGGGCACCAGAGGGGGCGAAGAGAGGAGGGGAGGGGGAGAAGTAGGGGTCCCCCATGTGGTTAGCGGGTGAGGGCGGGGTCATAGAGCCGCGAAGCTCGTAGAGGCTGCTGTAGAGGGGTGTGGTGGGGAGGAGGGGAAGGGAGGAGGGGCGGGGGGGACCCAGTTTGGGCCTCTCTGAGGGGGAGATGAGGGGACTGGGGGCTCTCCTACGCTGCAGGTGGTGGGACTCTGCCTTCCTGGACTCTCTACTTGGAATGAACTGGAACTCCAGGGCTTTGGTGCGATACACAGGCCGGTGTTTAGGGGAGGTGGGATAAGGGGAGTAGGTGGGGGAGGACAGGGGGGAGTGGGAGCGTGGAGGGGGCTGTACGGCAGCCACAGGGGGCTGGGGGGATGGGGGACGGTTCCAGTTGGGGTACTGGGAGGAAGGGGTGGGGGACAGGGACAGGGCGGGCTGGGAGTGGTGGATAGGGGAGGGGGACAGGGAACGAACTGAGGGGGGGCTCAGGGCCGAGGCGGAGTCTTCTGAAAACCTAGGGACAGAAAAGAAGGAATGACAATGACACATACGGTACCTACGGTACACAGAGGGGCTCTCTATGTAACCTCACCACCACTATTCATAACCCGTTACCCAACCTCACCACCACTATTCATAACACATTACCCAACCTCACCACCACTATTCATAACACATTACCCAACCTCACCACCACTATTCATTACACATTACCCAACCTCACCACCACTATTCATTACACATTACCCAACCTCACCACCACTATTCATAAGACATTACCCAACCTCACCACCACTATTCATAACACATTACCCAACCTCACCACCACTATTCATTACACATTACCCAACCTCACCACCACTATTCATTACACATTACCCAACCTCACCACCACTATTCATAAGACATTACCCAACCTCACCACCACTATTCATAACACATTACCCAACCTCACCACCACTATTCATAACCCATTACCCAACCTCACCACCACTATTCATTACACATTACCCAACCTCACCACCACTATTCATTACACATTACCCAACCTCACCACTACTATTCATAACACATTACCCAACTTCACCACCACTATTCAAAACCCGTTACCCAACCTTACCACCACTATTCATAACACATTACCCAACCTCACCACCACTATTCATAACACATTACCCAACCTCACCACCACTATTCATTACACATTACCCAACCTCACCACCACTATTCATAACACATTACCCAACCTCACCACCACTATTCATAACACATTACCCAACCTCACCACCACTATTCATAACACATTACCCAACCTCACCACCACTATTCATAACACATTACCCAACCTCACCACCACTATTCATAACACATTACCCAACCTCACCACCACTATTCATAACACATTACCCAACCTCACCACCACTATTCAAAACCCGTTACCCAACCTCACCACCACTATTCATAACCCGTTACCCAACCTCACCACCACTATTCAAAACCCGTTACCCAACCTCACCACCACTATTCATAACACATTACCCAACCTCACCACCACTATTCATAACACATTACCCAACCTCACCACCACTATTCATAACACATTACCCAACCTCACCACCACTATTCATAACACATTACCCAACCTCACCACCACTATTCATAACACATTACCCAACCTCACCACCACTATGCATAACACATTACCCAACCTCACCACCACTATTCATAACACATTACCCAACCTCACCACCACTATTCATAACACATTCCCCAACCTCACCACCACTATTCATAACACATTCCCCAACCTCACCACCACTATTCAAAACACATTACCCAACCTCACCATCACTATTCATAACACATTACCCAACCTCACCACCACTATTCATAACACATTACCTAACCTCACCACCACTATTCATTACACATTACCCAACCTCACCACCACTATTCATAACACATTACCCAACCTCACCACCACTATTCATTACACATTACCCAACCTCACCACCACTATTCATAACACATTACCCAACCTCACCACCACTATTCATAACCCATTACCCAAACTAACCACCACTATTCATAACCGATTACCCAACCTCACCACCACTATTCATAACCCATTACCCAACCTCACCACCACTATTCATAACACATTACCCAACCTCACCACCACTATTCATTACACATTACCCAACCTCACCACCACTATTCATAACACATTACCCAACCTCACCACCACTATTCATAACCCATTACCCAAACTCACCACCACTATTCATAACACATTACCTAACCTCACCACCACTATTCATTACACATTACCCAACCTCACCACCACTATTCATTACACATTCCCCAACCTCACCACCACTATTCATAACACATTACCCAACCTCACCACCACTATTCATTACACATTACCCAACCTCACCACCACTATTCATAACACATTACCCAACCTCACCACCACTATTCATAACCCGTTACCCAACCTCACCACCACTATTCATTACACATTACCCAACCTCACCACCACTATTCATAACACAATACCCAACCTCACCACCACTATTCATAACCCATTACCCAACCTCACCACCACTATTCATTACACATTACCCAACCTCACCACCACTATTCATAACACATTACCCAACCTCACCACCACTATTCATTACACATTACCCAACCTCACCACCACTATTCATAACCCATTACCCAACCTCACCACCACTATTCATAACACATTACCCAACCTCACCACCACTATTCATTACACATTACCCAACCTCACCACCACTATTCATAACACATTACCCAACCTCACCACCACTATTCATAACACATTACCCAACCTCACCACCACTATTCATAACCCGTTACCCAACCTCACCACCACTATTCATAACACATTACCCAACCTCACCACCACTATTCATAACACATTACGCAACCTCACCACCACTATTCATAACACATTACGCAACCTCACCACCACTATTCAAAACACATTACCCAACCTCACCACCACTATTCATAACACATTACCCAACCTCACCACCACTATTCATAACCCGTTACCCAACCTCACCACCACTATTCATAACCCATTACCCAACCTCACCAGCACTATTCATAACACATTACCCAACCTCACCACCACTATTCATTACACATTACCCAACCTCACCACCACTATTCATTACACATTACCCAACCTCACCACCACTATTCATAACACATTACCCAACCTCACCACCACTATTCATAACACATTACCCAACCTCACCACCACTATTCATTACACATTACCCAACCTCACCACCACTATTCATAACACATTACCCAACCTCACCACCACTATTCATAACACATTACCCAACCTCACCACCACTATTCATTACACATTACCCAACCTCACCACCACTATTCATAACACATTACCCAACCTCACCACCACTATTCATTACACATTACCCAACCTCACCACCACTATTCAAAACCCGTTACCCAACCTCACCACCACTATTCATTACACGTTACCCAACCTCACCACCACTATTCATTACACAATACCCAACCTCACCACCACTATTCATAACACATTACCCAACCACACCACCACTATTCATAACCCATTACCCAACCTCACCACCACTATTCATAACACATTACCCAACCTCACCACCACTATTCATAACACATTACCCAACCTCACCACCACTATTCATAACACATTACCCAACCTCACCACCACTATTCATTACACATTACCCAACCTCACCACCACTATTCATAACATATTACCCAACCTCACCACCACTATTCATAACACATTACCTAACCTCACCACCACTATTCATTACACATTACCCAACCTCACCACCACTATTCATAACACAATACCCAACCTCACCACCACTATTCATAACACATTACCTAACCTCACCACCACTATTCATAACACATTACCCAACCTCACCACCACTATTCATTACACATTACCCAACCTCACCACCACTATTCATAACACATTACCCAACCTCACCACCACTATTCATAACACATTACCCAACCTCACCACCACTATTCATAACACATTACCCAACCTCACCACCACTATTCATAACCCATTACCCAACCTAACCACCACTATTCATAACCCATTACCCAACCTCACCACCACTATTCATAACCCATTACCCAACCTCACCACCACTATTCATTACACATTACCCAACCTCACCACCACTATTCATAACACATTACCCAACCTCACCACCACTATTCATAACCCATTACCCAAACTCACCACCACTATTCATTACACATTACCCAACCTCACCACCACTATTCATAACACATTACCCAACCTCACCACCACTATTCATTACACATTACCCAACCTCACCACCACTATTCATAACACATTACCCAACCTCACCACCACTATTCATAACACATTACCCAACCACACCACCACTATTCATAACACATTACCCAACCTCACCACCACTATTCAAAACACATTACCCAACCTCACCACCACTATTCATAACACATTACCCAACCTCACCACCACTATTCATTACACATTACCCAACCTCACCACCACTATTCATAACCCATTACCCAACCTCACCACCACTATTCATAACACATTACCCAACCTCACCACCACTATTCATTACACATTACCCAACCTCACCACCACTATTCATAACACATTACCCAACCTCACCACCACTATTCATAACACATTACCCAACCTCACCACCACTATTCATAACCCGTTACCCAACCTCACCACCACTATTCATAACACATTACCCAACCTCACCACCACTATTCATAACACATTACGCAACCTCACCACCACTATTCATAACACATTACGCAACCTCACCACCACTATTCAAAACACATTACCCAACCTCACCACCACTATTCATAACACATTACCCAACCTCACCACCACTATTCATAACCCGTTACCCAACCTCACCACCACTATTCATAACCCATTACCCAACCTCACCACCACTATTCATAACACATTACCCAACCTCACCACCACTATTCATTACACATTACCCAACCTCACCACCACTATTCATTACACATTACCCAACCTCACCACCACTATTCATAACACATTACCCAACCTCACCACCACTATTCATAACACATTACCCAACCTCACCACCACTATTCATTACACATTACCCAACCTCACCACCACTATTCATAACACATTACCCAACCTCACCACCACTATTCATAACACATTACCCAACCTCACCACCACTATTCATTACACATTACCCAACCTCACCACCACTATTCATAACACATTACCCAACCTCACCTCCACTATTCATTACACATTACCCAACCTCACCACCACTATTCAAAACCCGTTACCCAACCTCACCACCACTATTCATTACACGTTACCCAACCTCACCACCACTATTCATTACACAATACCCAACCTCACCACCACTATTCATAACACATTACCCAACCACACCACCACTATTCATAACCCATTACCCAACCTCACCACCACTATTCATAACACATTACCAACCTCACCACCACTATTCATAACACATTACCCAACCTCACCACCACTATTCATAACACATTACCCAACCTCACCACCACTATTCATTACACATTACCCAACCTCACCACCACTATTCATAACATATTACCCAACCTCACCACCACTATTCATAACACATTACCTAACCTCACCACCACTATTCATTACACATTACCCAACCTCACCACCACTATTCATAACACAATACCCAACCTCACCACCACTATTCATAACACATTACCTAACCTCACCACCACTATTCATAACACATTACCCAACCTCACCACCACTATTCATTACACATTACCCAACCTCACCACCACTATTCATAACACATTACCCAACCTCACCACCACTATTCATAACACATTACCCAACCTCACCACCACTATTCATAACACATTACCCAACCTCACCACCACTATTCATAACCCATTACCCAACCTAACCACCACTATTCATAACCCATTACCCAACCTCACCACCACTATTCATAACCCATTACCCAACCTCACCACCACTATTCATTACACATTACCCAACCTCACCACCACTATTCATAACACATTACCCAACCTCACCACCACTATTCATAACCCATTACCCAAACTCACCACCACTATTCATTACACATTACCCAACCTCACCACCACTATTCATAACACATTACCCAACCTCACCACCACTATTCATTACACATTACCCAACCTCACCACCACTATTCATAACACATTACCCAACCTCACCACCACTATTCATAACACATTACCCAACCACACCACCACTATTCATAACACATTACCCAACCTCACCACCACTATTCAAAACACATTACCCAACCTCACCACCACTATTCATAACACATTACCCAACCTCACCACCACTATTCATAACACATTACCCAACCTCACCACCACTATTCATAACCCGTTACCCAACCTCACCACCACTATTCATTACACATTACCCAACCTCACCACCACTATTCATAACACAATACCCAACCTCACCACCACTATTCATAACCCATTACCCAACGTCACCACCACTATTCATTACACATTACCCAACCTCACCACCACTATTCATAACACATTACCCAACCTCACCACCACTATTCATTACACATTACCCAACCTCACCACCACTATTCATAACCCATTACCCAACCTCACCACCACTATTCATAACACATTACCCAACCTCACCACCACTATTCATTACACATTACCCAACCTCACCACCACTATTCATAACACATTACCCAACCTCACCACCACTATTCATTACACATTACCCAACCTCACCACCACTATTCATAACACATTACGCAACCTCACCACCACTATTCAAAACACATTACCCAACCTCACCACCACTATTCATAACCCATTACCCAACCTCACCACCACTATTCATTACACATTACCCAACCTCACCACCACTATTCATTACACATTACCCAACCTCACCACCACTATTCATTACACATTACCCAACCTCACCACCACTATTCATTACACATTACCCAACCTCACCACCACTATTCATAACACATTACCCAACCTCACCAACACTATTCATAACACATTACCCAACCTCACCACCACTATTCATTACACATTACCCAACCTCACCACCACTATTCATAACACATTACCCAACCTCACCACCACTATTCATTACACATTACCCAACCTCACCACCACTATTCATTACACATTACCCAACCTCACCAACACTATTCATAACACATTACCCAACCTCACCACCACTATTCATTACACATTACCCAACCTCACCACCACTATTCAAAACCCGTTACCCAACCTCACCACCACTATTCATTACACGTTACCCAACCTCACCACCACTATTCATTACACAATACCCAACCTCACCACCACTATTCATAACACATTACCCAACCACACCACCACTATTCATAACCCATTACCCAACCTCACCACCACTATTCATAACACATTACCCAACCTCACCACCACTATTCATAACACATTACCCAACCTCACCACCACTATTCATAACACATTACCCAACCTCACCACCACTATTCATTACACATTACCCAACCTCACCACCACTATTCATAACACATTACCCAACCTCACCACCACTATTCATTACACATTACCCAACCTCACCACCACTATTCATAACACATTACCCAACCTCACCACCACTATTCATAACACATTACCCAACCTCACCACCACTATTCATTACACATTACCCAACCTCACCACCACTATTCATAACACAATACCCAACCTCACCACCACTATTCATAACACATTACCTAACCTCACCACCACTATTCACAACACATTACCCAACCTCACCACCACTATTCATTACACATTACCCAACCTCACCACCACTATTCATAACACATTACCCAACCTCACCACCACTATTCATAACACATTACCCAACCTCACCACCACTATTCATAACACATTACCCAACCTCACCACCACTATTCACTAGTAGCCTACACCTGAAGACGGACATTGTTAGATTGACTATCAATATGAGGCTCAGGATGTTAACAGCAGCTAATTGCTATTAAAGTTGTGCTGAGTAGACAGGAACTTGCTTTTCTTTTCTCTGGCTGTTGAAACACAGGCAGTAAATTGAAGAAAGGGGACATGTTTTATGTCCAGTCAAACAGACAGTGTGTGAGAAAGGAGGAGAGCAATTACCTGTTTCTGGTGGAGGAGAGACATAAAGCAGACGGAGACAAAAGTATGGGACATAAACATGGGGAAGAATTGACATAGTAAAACACTCACTCACTCACTCACTCACCCATTCCCAAAAAATGCACAAGTAGCGCCAAGACAAGAGATCGCTGTGTGATTGATGTTTACATCACAGGAGGTTGGTGGGACCTTAATTGGGGAGGAAGGGCTCGTGGTAGTGGCTGGAGCGGAATCAGTGAGATGGTATCAAACACATGGCTTGACTCCATTTCAGACATTATTATGAGCCATCCTCCCCTCAGCAGCCTCCACTGATGTACAAGTAAAACATGCAGGCCTTTGTACTGAAATCTATGGTCTACTGAAGATAATATAACTGTAGTCATTTTACCTGTATCAACACACACAACCTCACCAAATATCCTCTAACATATCATAGTGAGTACCTGTGTCTACTTAGTGATCTCTGGCTCCCTCTCTGCTGCAGTTTGTTGCTGAGCTCATTGATGATGCTGGCCTTCATGCTGGATATGGGGGGGTACAGCCTCCGGCCCTCAAGGTAGGTCCCCTGGTCCCCTACTAACTGACCCTCTGACCCCCACAGAGGCTTCATCTCAGGGGTCCGGGGCCGGTCAAAGTAGGGTGACGTGGGACGCCCCAAATTCTGTGTCATCCCATAACCCTCCCGTCCTCCATCGTCCTCCTCCTCTCCTTCCTCGCCCTCCTCGTCCTCTTCCTCTTCCTCCCTCCGTCTGTGTGACTGGAAGGAGGGCGGGGCAGTACCGGTCTCTCTGCGTAGTTCGGCCGCTCGCCCCCCCTCCCTGAACCTGCCTGATTTGGGGTAGGTGGAGCCGGCGGCTGTGGCGTTGTGCATGTCAAACGTCTGTCCGTCCAGGTAGCTCATGTACGACTCCAGGAGGTCTGCTCCTCCCGCCCTGTCTCCCTCCCCTCCACCTCCTCCCTCCCTCCCTCTCTCCAGCCTCTCTTCCAGCCTCTCTCTGGCTCCTCCGCTCATGGCCAGGATGTTGTCCAGGTGGTGGTCACTGCTGCTTCGGCTGTCCAGCTCCTCTATCCCAGAGTCCACCACCGTCTCCTGGGACTCCCCTGCCTTGGCTGTGGGGTGAGGGTGGTGCTCCCCTATCCTGCGGCCGGCCGCTGTAGAACCAGAGGGGGCTGGGTGTGTCCTGTCCTGGTGGGGCTGGACTGAGGTCCTCGTGGTGGTGGCAGCGGTGGTGGTGGTGGTGGTGGTGGTGGTGGTACAGGGAGCGGTGGAGGTCAGGGCTGCAGAGCCCCGGAAGGGGCCAGAGGAGGCTGCGGTGGAGGAGATGGGAGGGGGACCACGGTAGGATGGGGAACCTGCAATGGAGTGGGGAGGAGGGGTGGGGGATGAGCTCCTATGGATGGTGGAGGGGCGACCCTGGGTGGGGGAGGAGCGACCCTGGGTGGGGGAGGAGCGACCCTGGGTGGGGGAGAAGCGACCCTGGGTGGGGGAGAAGTGACCTTTGGGAGGAGGAGTGGGGGAGGAACGCCCATGGGAAGGAGAGGAGCGCCCGGTGTGCGTGCTGTTGTAGAGGTGGTGAGAGTGGGTCATGGCAAGGGAGGGTCTGTGAAAGGAGCTGGGTGGGGGTGGGGGTGGGGGGGAGACAGAGGGAGGAGGAGGGGGTCCTGTGGGCTGGAGGCCGGAGGGTGAGGGTGGAGGAAGGGGGTTGGGTGATGTCTGAGTGGGGGAGTTTCCTGACTGGGTCAGGTTGGCCACCTCACTGTCATAGGAGGTAAGGCTGGAGGTGGTAGAGTCCCCCGCCTGTGGGGAGGGTAAGGGGGTGTGGGCCGGGAACCCACTGATATACATGTCTTTTGGAGGGGGTGGTGGGGGAGGAGGGGGAGGTGGTGGGGGCTGCTGCTGGCGGGAGGCCAGGTTGTTGATAATGGCACGGTGTGTGTAACCTGACATTCCACCCCGGTCAAAGCTGTTGGCAAACTCCAGTGGAGGGGGCAGTGGGTCCGCAAACACAAACTCATCATCCACATCCACAGAGGGGGCAGGGGGCGGCAGAACCATGAGGCCACTGCCCCCGGAACCCCCTCCCCCCTGAGGGTGAGACGGGGCGGCTGTAGCGGGGGGAGATGGAGGGGTGAGAGACAGGATGTAGCCTGCCTCACTCTCCATCCTCAGAAACGAGGCCTGGCGAGGCTGCTGGGACGACAGCTGATGGGGCTGCTGGGTAGGTGCTGTCTGCTGCCTCATGTACCCCTCTCTGTCCCGCTCTCTTTCTCTCGACCTTTCCCTCTCTTTCGACCTCTCCCTCTCTCTCGACCTCTCCCTCTGTCTTTCCTCCCTGTAGGAGGGTTGGTAGTGCTGGGACTGGTAGTGATGCGTGTGGACTGTTTTGTCCTCAGAGAAGCGCACCCTCAGCCCCTCTCTGGCCCCGCCACCCTCCCGCTCCCCTCCTCCCCCCTCCTCGCCCCAGCCTGCACCCCTGAGGATCCTTGGGGAGGGGGGTTGGCTGGTGGAGGAGGTGGTGGCGGCTAGGGATGAGGAGGTGACCAGATAGGAGGAGCTGGAGGAATGGGTGGCTGAGGAAGCCGGTGTGGGGGAGGTGGCCTGGGAGGGGAATGTCACCACACTGGACATCTGTCGTACAAACTGGTGCTCGGTCCCTCTCTCCCTCCTCATCCTGCCATCGTCCTTCAGGGCCCGCTCCCTGGCAGCCAGGGCCAGACCCAGGGGGGACGAGGGGTCCAGGACCTTTCCTGTCAGGGGGTGGATGAAGGTGGTGCCAGAGGGGACCTGCTGCCGGCTTGATGCCCCGTAGAAGTCAGCCGGAACAGACTTGGGCTGGTAGTCTGGAGCCGGGGAGGAGTACTCTGGCAGGCCGAAGGCAGGGGGCATGCTGCGGGTGTGGTGGATGAAGGTGTCCCCAGAGAACATGCCCTCGTCGATGGACTTGGAGGGACGGAGGCGTGGGGGGGGGCCACCGGACTGGGGGCTGAACTGCTCCTGCTGAGAGGTCTGTGTCCTGCCTGCCCCCCCTCCTCCTCCTCCTCCTCCCCCTGGCCCCACCTCCTCCTCGGCAGACATGAAGATGGAGGCGCTCTTCCTGCGGGCCTCATGGAAGCGTTCCCTGTCCCGGCGGGCTGCGCCCACGATGGCCGCCCCAAACTGGCTGGTGAAGTCACTATCCTGGCCTCGGAAGGAAGGTGGTGGAGGGGCCGGAATGGAGGGAGGAGCAGGAGGTTGCGGGGCTGGGGTGGAAGGGGGTCCGTGGGGGGGTTGGGTTCTGTCGGTCTCCCCTGGGGGGGTGGGCTCAGCCTCCACACTGCTGCCCTGACTGCTGCGGCCACTGCCACTGCTGATGGAGGGGGCCTTGACTATGATGGTGGGGATGGGGATGGAGCTCTTCTCCACTGGGGCCTTGCCCCCCAGCGTGCCCTGGCCAGTCCGCAGGTCCTCCACCTTGGACTGCTTTACCAGAGGGCCCTTCCCTCTCCGCGCCCCCCCTCCTTTAGGTACCCCCTCTCCAGCCCCCCCAGCCGCACTGCGGTCTGCCCTCTGCGGCTGGCTCTGGGTGGTCTGCTGCTGCTGGGGCATCACTGTGGCACTGCCTGAAGGTGGGGCGGCGTTACTGTAGCCCCTCCTTAGACCTGCAGCCTTGCCCCCCCCCACTCCTCCTCCCCCTCCCGATCCAACAGGCTCCCCTGGGTAGCCCCCTTTCCTAGAGGCAGTCCTGCTCTGAGCGGCGTGGGCAGGGGCATTAGAGTACTGGTGCGTGTGGTCCACCCCTCCTCCTCCAGGGCCGATACTGGGCCCCCCTGCCCTTTCACGGCCCCCGTGGGTGAAGTGCACAGACTGAGAGTAGAGCTGGTAGTGGGCTGCTGTGGAGGTGGACTGGGACACGGCCACAGAGGGCTGCTGGGAAGACTTGCCCCCTCTCCAGCCCAGCGGTGGGGCAGAGGAGAAGGGGGGGTCTGGTGGGGCGGTGGTGGGGGGCGGGGGGATGTCATCTGGGCCGGGAACCGAGAGACTTCGGGCAAACTTCATGGCCGGAGGATTGAGATGGGACTTCTCCTCTTCAGTCACCCCTGCAGTTCACCACAGACAGATATACAAGAGAGGGATGAAAAGGACTGATGAGAGAGACTGAGGTATAGGGATGGAGGATAGACACAGAGCAGAGTGATCAGATGGGTGAGAGACTGAGGTATAGGGATGGAGGATAGACACAGAGCAGAGTGATCAGATGGGTGAGAGACTGAGGTATAGGGATGGAGGATAGACACAGAGCAGAGTGATCAGATGGGTGAGAGACTGAGGTATAGGGATGGAGGATAGACACAGAGCAGAGTGATCAGATGGGTGAGAGACTGGGGTATAGGGATGGAGGATAGACACAGAGCAGAGTGATCAGATGTGTGAGAGACTGCGTTATAGGGATGGAGGATAGACACAGAGCAGAGTGATCAGATGGGTGAGAGACGGAGGTAGAGGGATGGAGGATAGACACAGAGCAGAGTGATCAGATGTGTGAGAGACTGCGTTATAGGGATGGAGGATAGACACAGAGCAGAGTGATCAGATGGGTGAGAGACTGAGGTATAGGGATGGAGGATAGACACAGAGCAGAGTGATCAGATGGGTGAGAGACTGAGGTATAGGGATGGAGGATAGATACAGAGCAGAGTGATCAGATGGGTGAGAGACTGAGGTATAGGGATGGAGGATAGACACAGAGCAGAGTGATCAGATGGGTGAGATACTGAGGTATAGGGATGGAGAATAGACACAGAGTAGAGTGATCAGATGGGTGAGAGACTGAGGTATAGGGATGGAGGATAGACACAGAGCAGAGTGATCAGATGGGTGAGATACTGAGGTATAGGGATGGAGGATAGACACAGAGTAGAGTGATCAGATGGGTGAGAGACTGAGGTATAGGGATGGAGGATAGACACAGAGCAGAGTGATCAGATGGGTGAGAGACTGAGGTATAGGGATGGAGGATAGACACAGAGCAGAGTGATCAGATGGGTGAGAGACTGAGGTATAGGGATGGAGGATAGACACAGAGTAGAGTGATCAGATGGGTGAGAGACTGAGGTATAGGGATGGAGGATAGACACAGAGTAGAGTGATCAGATGGGTGAGAGACTGAGGTATAGGGATGGAGGATAGACACAGAGCAGAGTGATCAGATGGGTGAGAGACTGAGGTATAGGGATGGAGGATAGACACAGAGTAGAGTGATCAGATGGGTGAGAGACTGAGGTATAGGGATGGAGGATAGACACAGAGCAGAGTGATCAGATGGGTGAGATACTGAGGTATAGGGATGGAGGATAGACACAGAGTAGAGTGATCAGATGGGTGAGAGACTGAGGTATAGGGATGGAGGATAGACACAGAGCAGAGTGATCAGATGGGTGAGAGACTGAGGTATAGGGATGGAGGATAGACACAGAGTAGAGTGATCAGATGGGTGAGAGACTGAGGTATAGGGATGGAGGATAGACACAGAGCAGAGTGATCAGATGGGTGAGAGACTGAGGTATAGGGATGGAGGATAGACACAGAGTAGAGTGATCAGATGGGTGAGAGACGGGGTAGAGGAATGGTACAGAGAAAATACTGCTTAACAAAAGAACAGATGATTAATGTGGGAGGCTGTCTGTCTGTCTCTGTAACTGCCTGTCTGTCTGTCTCTGTAACTGCCTGTCTGTCTAATTGTCAGGCGGTCCTCTCATTCATCTGTAAGTCTGTCTGTCTAATTGTCAGGCGGTCCTCTCGTTCATCTGTAAGTCTGTCTGTCTAATTGTCAGGCGGTCCTCTCATTCATCTGTAAGTCTGTCTGTCTAATTGTCAGGCGGTCCTCTCATTCATCTGTAAGTCTGTCTGTCTAATTGTCAGGCGGTCCTCTCATTCATCTGTAAGTCTGTCTGTCTAATTGTCAGGCGGTCCTCTCATTCATCTGTAAGCCTGTCTGTCCTCTAGCAGAGATGATGACCAGCAATATCATTCTGTATGTACTGGTAAAAGTAGAGCAACAGTCATTTGCCAACAGGGTGAGATGTTATACCGCCTTTTACTTGGCGAGTCACAGGAGAAGTCCATCGTCTTTAGCTGTGTCACATTCAACCACAGTTCCAGCTTCTGTGATGAACAGCTACTAGAAACAGTGTATCAGCCTACAAACATTTTAGTACAGTACAACACATATAAACTGCTATTCTCCACAGCAGAAGCATACTACAACATGAACCAGGACAGAGACAGAACAGGCAGACTAGAAGCACATGGTATGCTACAGCTGCAGACAGTGTTACAGCACAGGCCTTTAAGAGTCTAGAGGACAGACAGACGGACAGGCCGGCCAGAGGGCTGGCCAGACAGACAGCCTCACCGATGGATTTCTGTCGCAGCATACCGTGTGGAGGGGCGTGGCCTGATGTGAACTGGGCACGGTCATAGCCCAGCCCGGTCATCCCCATTTCTGATTGGTCGTAATTTGGCTGCACAGCAAGAGAGGGAAGAGGGAGCAGAGGACAATGTTCAGAAAGGACAGAACTTATATAACAGAATAAACTTTGCAGACTGTGGTACTGTAAGTGAATAAAATAGCTTCACTATTCATGAAAGAGTTGTCAATTACTTGTAAAATAGTTCATATCTAGTAGTATAGTAGCTAAGGCAGTCAAATCAATCTTATTTGTATGGGTGTTGCATCAAGCTAACCCACTGAATGACATTATGTAGCATCTCCTAAAGATGTGGGTGTTACCATAGGAACACTACAGGACAGGACAAACTGTTCCTCTCAACCTCATGACAGGTGATCTCACTAGTGAACACGAGCGCCAGCACACGCAACGCCGACACACACACCTCATTGGCGTAAAAGGAGCCCCGGCTCCTGTCTCTCCTTGCCCCCTGACCCCGCGTCCCTTGCCCCTCATTGGTGCTGATTGTCTGCTGAGCTGCTGCCAGGATCTCATCTAGCTTATCTGAGAGACAGTGAGAAAAAGAGAGAGGGAGAGAGAGAGAGAGAGACGGAGAGAGAGAGAGAGAGACGGAGAGAGAGAGAGAGACGGAGAGAGACAGATAGCGAGAGAGACGGAGAGAGAGAGAGAGACGGAGAGAGAGAGAGACGGAAAGAGAGAGAGAGACAGAGAGAGACGGAGAGAGAGAGACAGATAGCGAGAGAGCCGGAGAGAGAGAGAGATGGATAGCGAGAGAGATGGATAGCGAGAGACGGAGAGCGAGAGAGATGGAGACAGAGAGATGGAGAGAGAGAGACGGAGAGCGAGAGACGGAGAGTGAGAGACGGAGAGCGAGAGACAGAGAGCGAGAGACAGAGAGCGAGAGACGGAGAGCGAGAGACAGAGAGCGAGAGAGAGAGACGGAGAGAGAGAGAGACAGAGAGTGAGAGACGGAGAGAGAGAGACGGAGAGCGAGAGACGGAGAGCGAGAGACGGAGAGCAAGAGACGGAGAGCGAGAGACGGAGAGCGAGAGACGGAGAGCGAGAGACAGAGAGAGAGAGAGAGAGAGACGGACCGATAGAGAGAGAGACAGGACACGCGAGAGAGAGACGGAGAGTGGAAGAGACAAAGGAAGAGAGACGGACAGAGAGAGAGAGAGAGAGGGGGGGAGAGAGACAGAGAGAGACAGAGAGACGGAGAGTGAGAGAGACGGAGAGAGACAGACGGAGAGACGGAGAGAGACAGATGGTGAGTGAGAGAGACAGACGGAGAGAGAGAGAGAGACGGAGAGAGAGAGAGACGGAGAGAGACAGACGGAGAGAGAGAGAGACAGAGAGAGAGAGACGGAGAGAGAGACAGATGGAGAGAGAGACAGACGGAGAGAGAGAGAGACAGAGAGTGAGAGAGACGGAGAGAGACAGACGGAGAGACGGAGAGAGACAGATGGAGAGTGAGAGAGACAGACGGAGAGAGACAGACAGAGAGAGAGAGATGGAGAGAGAGAGACGGAGAGAGAGAGACGGAGAGAGAGAGACGGAGAGAGAGAGACGGAGAGAGAGAGAGAGAGAGAGAGAGAGAGAGAGAGAGAGACGGACCGATAGAGAGAGACGGACCGATAGAGAGAGAGAGACGGACCGATAGAGAGAGAGACAGGACGCGCGAGAGAGAGACGGAGAGTGGAAGAGACAGAGGAAGAGAGACGGACAGAGAGAGAGAGAGGGGGGGAGAGAGACAGATGGAAAGAGAGAGACAGAGAGAGACAGAGAGACGGAGAGTGAGAGAGACGGAGAGAGACAGACGGAGAGACGGAGAGAGACAGATGGTGAGTGAGAGAGACAGACGGAGAGAGACAGACGGAGAGAGAGAGCGACGGAGAGAGACAGACGGAGAGAGAGAGAGAGAGAGACGGAGAGTGAGAGAGACGGAGAGTGAGAGAGACAGAGAGAGAGAGACAGATGGAGAGAGAGAGACAGATGGAGAGAGAGAGACAGACGGAGAGAGAGAGAGAGAGAGACAGAGAGTGAGACAGACGGAGAGAGACAGACGGAGAGACGGAGAGAGACAGATGGAGAGTAAGAGAGACAGACGGAGAGAGACAGACGGAGAGAGAGAGAGAGACGGAGAGAGACAGACGGAGAGAGAGAGAGACGGAGAGAGACAGACGGAGAGAGAGAGACGGAGAGTGAGAGACAGACAGAGAGAGAGAGACAGAGAGAGAGAGACGGAGAGTGAGAGAGACGGAGAGAGACAGACGGAGAGACGGAGAGAGACAGACGGAGAGAGAGAGAGACGGAGAGAGAGATGGAGAGAGAGAGAGAGACGGAGAGTGAGAGAGAGACGGAGAGAGAGATAACAAGTGGTATAGAGGTTAGAGAAGAGGATGCGACAGAGTGAAGGAGGGAAAGGGTGAGGGTCAAATCAAACCAACAAACACTCCACCACACATCCACCCACTGAGGGGGAATTTATTGATATGTGAAAAATAAAGCCCGGCTATTCCCCTGATGCTGTACATGCATATGAAGTCTCTTACTCAAAGCCATCTGATAGACTGTCCTCTTCTTCTCTGTAACTTGTGAAGTCTCGAATTCTGAAAGGATACGGAAAAACCCAGTAAGCTGACTGAATGCTAACTGGCTAGCAGAGACGTTTGCAGTATTAACAGATAAAAACACAAAGCATAAAAGGAGTTTGTGATTTGTACCTGAATTTTTTTTCCAGGGGGTAGCAGCTGAGGACAAAGCAAAGGCAGACGTTAACTTTGGCACTTGAGTTACTGTAACACCATCACTTGAGTTACTGTAACACCATCACTTGAGTTACTGTAACACCATCACTGGAGTTACTGTAACACCATCACTTGAGTTACTGTAACACCATCACTTGAGGTACTGTAACACCATCACTTGAGTTACTGTAACACCATCACTTGAGTTACTGTAACACCATCACTTACAGCGGGGCAAAACATTTTTTTTGTCAGCCACCAATTGTGCAAGTTCTCCCACTTAAAAAGATGAGAGAGGCCTGTAATTTTCATCATAGGTACACTTCAACTATGACAGACAAAATGAGAAAGAAAATCCAGAAATCACATTGTAGGATTTTTTATGAATTTATTTGCAAATTATGGTGGCAAATAAGTATTTGGTCACCTACAAACAAGAAAGATTTCTGGCTCTCACAAACCTGTAACTTCTGGGGGCCTCCCGGATGGCGCAGTGGTTAAGGGTGCTGTACTGCAGCGCCAGCTGCGCCATCAGAGTCCCTGGGTTCGCGCCCAGGCTCTGTCGTAACCGGCCACGACCGGGAGGTCCGTGGGGCAACGCACAATTGGCCTAGCGTCGCCCGGGTTAGGGAGGGCTTGGTCGGTGGGGCTGTCCTTGTCTCATCGCGCACCAGCGACTCCTGTGGCGGGCTGGGCGCAGTGTACGCTAACCAAGGTGGCCAGGTGCACGGTGTTTCCTCCGGTGCATTGGTGCGGCTGGCTTCCGGGTTGGATGTGCGCTGTGTTAAGAAGCAGTGCGGCTTGGTTGGGTTGTGTATCGGAGGACTGATAATCTCCCTTGATCTGGGGCAAGATCTCACCCTGTGGGGTCAAAATGATTACAAGAACGGTGAGCAAAAAGAACGGTGAGCAAAAATCCCAGAACCACTTTCAACCTTTGTCTATCCCGAGCCCGTACGGGAGTTGTAGCGATGAGACAACTACTACAACAATTGGATACCACGAAATTGGGGAGAAAAAGGGGTAAAATACAAAAAAGAAAAAAAAAAAAACCTGTAACTTCTTCTTTTCTTCTCCTTTGGAGGGAGTTGAACGTCTGTGTTGCCCAGCAACAGCCCCAAAACATCACTGCTCTAGAGGAGATCTGCATGGAGGAATGGGCCAAAATACCAGCAACAGTGTGTGAAAACCTTGTGAAGACTTACAGAAAATGTTTGACCTCTGTCATTGCCAACAAAGTATTGAGATAAACTTTTGTTATTGACCAAATACTTATTTTCCACCATAATTTGCAAATAAATTAATAAAAAATCCTACAATGTGATTTTCTGGATATTTTTTCTCATTTTCCACTATGATGAAAAGTCCTCCACTCGTTACCTGTATTAATGGCACCTGCTTGAAGTTGTTATCAGAATAAAAGACACCTGTCCACAACCTCAAACCGTCACACTCCAAACTCCATTATGGCCAAGACCAAAGAGCTGTCAAAGGACACCAGAAACAAAATTGTAGACCTGCACCAAGCTGGAAAGACTGAATCTGCAATAGGTAAGCAGCTTGGCTTGAAGAAATCAACTGTGGGAGCAATTATTAAGAAATGGAAGACATACAAGACCACTGATAATCTCCCTTGATCTGGGGCAAGATCTCACCCTGTGGGGTCAAAATGATTACAAGAACGGTGAGCAAAAATCCCAGAACCACATGGGTGGACCTAGTGAATGACCTGCAGCGAGCTGGGAACAAAGTAACAAAGCCTACCATCAGTAACATACTACGCCGCCAGGGACTCAAATCCTGCAGTGCCAGACGTGTCCCCCTGCTTAAGCCAGTACATGTCCAGGCCCGTCTGAAGTTTGCTAGAGAGCATTTGGATGATCCAGAAGAAGATTGGTAGAATGTCATATGGTCAGATGAAACCAAAATATAACTTTTTGGTAAAAACTCAACTCGTCGTGTTTGGAGGACAAAGAATGCTGAGTTGCATCCAAAGAACACCATACCTACTGTGAAGCATGGGGGTGGAAACATCATGCTTTGGGGCTGTTTTTCTGCAAAGGGACCAGGACGACTGATCCGTGTAAAGGAAAGAATGAATGGGGCCATGTATCGTGAGATTTTGAGTGAAAACCATCAGCAAGGGCATTGAAGATGAAACGTGGCTGAGTCTTTCAGCATGACAATGATCCCAAACACACCACCCGGGCAACGAAGGAGTGGCTTCGTAAGAAGCATTTCAAGGTCCTGGAGTGGCCTAGCCAGTCTCCAGATCTCAACCCCATAGAAAATCTTTGGAGGGAGTTGAAAGTCTGTGTTGCCCAGCAACAGCCCCAAAACATCACTGGTCTAGAGGAGATCTGCATGGAGGAATGGGCCAAAATACCAGCAACAGTGTGTGAAAACCTTGTGAAGACTTACAGAAAATGTTTGACCTCTGTCATTGCCAACAAAGTATTGAGATAAACTTTTGTTATTGACCAAATACTTATTTTCCACCATAATTTGCAAATAAATTAATAAAAAATCCTACAATGTGATTTTCTGGATATTTTTTCTCATTTTCCACTATGATGAAAAGTCCTCCACTCGTTACCTGTATTAATGGCACCTGCTTGAAGTTGTTATCAGAATAAAAGACACCTGTCCACAACCTCAAACCGTCACACTCCAAACTCCATTATGGCCAAGACCAAAGAGCTGTCAAAGGACACCAGAAACAAAATTGTAGACCTGCACCAAGCTGGAAAGACTGAATCTGCAATAGGTAAGCAGCTTGGTTTGAAGAAATCAACTGTGGGAGCAATTATTAAGAAATGGAAGACATACAAGACCACTGATAATCTCCCTTGATCTGGGGCAAGATCTCACCCTGTGGGGTCAAAATGATTACAAGAACGGTGAGCAAAAATCCCAGAACCACATGGGTGGACCTAGTGAATGACCTGCAGCGAGCTGGGAACAAAGTAACAAAGCCTACCATCAGTAACATACTACGCCGCCAGGGACTCAAATCCTGCAGTGCCAGACGTGTCCCCCTGCTTAAGCCAGTACATGTCCAGGCCCGTCTGAAGTTTGCTAGAGAGCATTTGGATGATCCAGAAGAAGATTGGTAGAATGTCATATGGTCAGATGAAACCAAAATATAACTTTTTGGTAAAAACTCAACTCGTCGTGTTTGGAGGACAAAGAATGCTGAGTTGCATCCAAAGAACACCATACCTACTGTGAAGCATGGGGGTGGAAACATCATGCTTTGGGGCTGTTTTTCTGCAAAGGGACCAGGACGACTGATCCGTGTAAAGGAAAGAATGAATGGGGCCATGTATCGTGAGATTTTGAGTGAAAACCATCAGCAAGGGCATTGAAGATGAAACGTGGCTGAGTCTTTCAGCATGACAATGATCCCAAACACACCACCCGGGCAACGAAGGAGTGGCTTCGTAAGAAGCATTTCAAGGTCCTGGAGTGGCCTAGCCAGTCTCCAGATCTCAACCCCATAGAAAATCTTTGGAGGGAGTTGAAAGTCTGTGTTGCCCAGCAACAGCCCCAAAACATCACTGGTCTAGAGGAGATCTGCATGGAGGAATGGGCCAAAATACCAGCAACAGTGTGTGAAAACCTTGTGAAGACTTACAGAAAATGTTTGACCTCTGTCATTGCCAACAAAGGGTATATAACAAAGTATTGAGATAAACTTTTGTTATTGACCAAATACTTATTTTCCACCATAATTTGCAAATAAATTCATTAAAAATCCTACAATGTGATTTTCTGGATATTTTTTCTCATTTTGTCTGTCATAGTTGAAGTGTACCTATGATGAAAAGTTACTGTA
>NC_143033.1:85153628-85173628 GCF_057628025.1 Oncorhynchus mykiss
GCATTATCACCCTGGACAGGGGCCATGTATGTGTGGGGTTATACAGTAGATATACTGCTATTACAGCATTAAGGTGTGTGTAGTAGTGGGACGAGGGGTTGCAACATTAGTGTAGTGTAGGTTTGGGATGTTCCATACTATAGGGGTAGTGATCATTGGTTTACAGGTGGGGGGAGATCAGGGCAGGGCAGGGGGTGTCTGTGGGGCGGCTGCTCATGCTGTGTGTCAATCAGTCAGTCAGGGGTTTGGACCACAGAGAGGGGTGATGAGGGGATAGTCAGGGGTTTGGACCAGAGAGAGGGGTGATGGGGGGATAGTCAGGGGTTTGGACCACAGAGAGGGGTGTTGGGGGGATAGTCAGGGGTTTGGACCACAGAGAGGGGTTATGAGGGGATAGTCAGGGGTTTGGACCACAGAAAGGGGTGATGAGGGGTTAGTCAGGGGTTTGGACCACAGAGAGGGGTGATGAGGGGATAGTCAGGGGTTTGGACCACAGAGAGGGGTGTTGGGGGGGATAGTCAGGGGTTTGGACCACAGAGAGGGGTTATGAGGGAATAGTCAGGGGTTTGAACCACAGAAAGGGGTGATGGGGGGAGTCAGGGGTTTTGACCACAGAGAGGGGTGATGAGGGGATAGTCAGGGGTTTGGACCACAGAGAGGGGTGATGGGGAGATAGTCAGGGGTTTGGACCACAGAGAGGGGTGTTGGGGGGTTAGTCAGGGGTTTGCGCCACAGAGAGGGGTGTTGGGGGAATAGTCAGGGGTTTGGACCACAGAGAAGGGCGTTGGGGGGATAGTCAGGGGTTTGGACCACAGAGAAGGGTGATGGGGGGATAGTCGGGGGTTTGGACCACAGAGAGGGGTGATGAGGGGATAGTCAGGGGTTTGGACCACAGAGAGGGGTGTTGGGGGGATAGTCAGGGGTTTGAACCACAGAGGGGGGTGATGGGGGGATAGTCAGGGGTTTGGACCACAGAGAGGGGTGTTGGGGGGATAGTCAGGGGTTTGGACCACAGAGAGGGGTGTTGGGGGGATAGTCAGGGGTTTGGACCACAGAGAGGGGAGATGGGGGGATAGTCAGGGGTTTGGACCACAGAGAGGGGTGTTGGGGGGATAGTCAGGGGTTTGGACCACAGAGAGGGGTGTTGGGGGGATAGTCAGGTGTTTGGACCACAGAGAGGGGTGTTGGGGGGATAGTCAGGGGTACAGTAAGCTAGTAGTTACCCAACCATCTGGATCTTATCCTGGCTCTGCACTAGAGGAGATAATAAGCCGTGTGTATTGAGGACAGGAGTAATGTCCCAGCAGACTGGCTTGTAAGGGAGTCTGTTGTGGGAGTCTGTTGGAATGAGCTGGAATCTGACCTAGGATCAGATAGGAAATACTCAGAGGCTCCCGCTTGCCTCTCATATTATCTGCTCCCATAAATCATCATCATGGGCGAAGTGAGCATGCTCAGTAGAGACCGCAGCAGCATCTACAGTGGTCTCCCTTAGAGTGACACCCACCCCCTGCAGTGTTACCCTGGCAACAACACACTCAGCCAGTGTAGGTGTGTTTGTGGAGACGTGGGACTGGTCTGGGGGTGCTAGGGTTATAGGGCTGGGGGGTGCAGGGGTAAAAGGGGGCGCAGTGAAAAGGATCAGGGGTGGGTGGGGTCATTGTTTGAGGGGTTACCTGTAGTGGGGGTGCTGGAAGTGACAGTGTGGAACCTCTGAAAGAACAGTGAAATGCATTGAGACTCTCATCCATGTTGGTACCCTAACAATGCTGTCACCATTAAGGTTCTAACACCTTTCCCTGGACACTCAGACAGTACATGACAGTGTCACTTCTCTGCCTCTCTTGCTTCCCCTCCTGTTCTTCCCTCTGTCCATCACAGCCCACCTCTCTGTGACTTTGTATCCCCTTTTCTTCCCTCTGTCCATCACAGCCCACCTCTCTGTGACTTTGTATCCCCTGTTCTTCCCTCTGTCCATCACAGCCCACCTCTCTGTGACTTTGTATCCCCTGTTCTTCCCTCTGTCCATCACAGCCCACCTCTCTGTGACTTTGTATCCCCTTTTCTTCCCTCTGTCCATCACAGCCCACCTCTCTGTGACTTTGTATCCCCTGTTCTTCCCTCTGTCCATCACAGCCCACCTCTCTGTGACTTTGTATCCCCTGTTCTTCCCTCTGTCCATCACAGCCCACCTCTCTGTGACTTTGTATCCCCTTTTCTTCCCTCTGTCCATCACAGCCCACCTCTCTGTGACTTTGTATCCCCTGTTCTTCCCTCTGTCCATCACAGCCCACCTCTCTGTGACTTTGTATCCCCTTTTCTTCCCTCTGTCCATCACAGCCCACCTCTTTGTGACTTTGTATCCCCCTTTCTTCCCTCTGTCCATCACAGCCCACCTCTCTGTGACTTTGTATCCCCTTTTCTTCCCTCTGTCCATCACAGCCCACCTCTCTGTGACTTTGTATCCCCTGTTCTTCCCTCTGTCCATCACAGCCCACCTCTCTGTGACTTTGTATCCCCTGTTCTTCCCTCTGTCCATCACAGCCCACCTCTCTGTGACTTTGTATCCCCTTTTCTTTCCCAATGGGCACACACTGGTTGTGTCTGGTCCAGACGTACATCTCCCTCTGCTATACATTCCTTTGTATTCCTTCTAGATGCTCTTTCCCTTTCCGTATGTTCCTGGTCTCCTTCCTCCTCTGTCATTGTCTTTCCTGTCTCTACCCAGAACCCAACCCGTATCCCCCATTTCTTACCCATCTCCTCCAGTTCTGAGGTCATGGATTTGGAGCGGAGAGCGATGGCCGGAGTGCTTAGTCTTTTACTCTGCTGGGGGACTGTGGAGAAAGGAAAGCATTATCATCCTCGTCGCCATCATCGTTGTCGTAGTTCCAGACCCTGTGTTGTCTCTTACTTTTCTTTCTCTGGCCATCCTCCATGTCAGGGTTGCGTGTCACCATGACAACCTTGACCATGAGGGCGTTTCCACCTTGCCTGATCATGTTGACCACCTGCCTGTGTCCCACCTTCACCACATTCTGACCATTCACCTGAGAGGGGGGGGGGGGGAGAAGTAGAGGGGAAGAAGAAGAAGTCCATGTAATTGGTTAGAGAGGGTGATTTTTCATAATAATAGCCATTGTGAAGAATCCAACTTCAGCTCCCATCATGCGCTAGCAGCACACACCTCAATGAGGAAGTCTCCCATTCTCAGACCGGCTCTCCAGGCCACGCCTCCTTCGTCGACAGACTCCAGGTACTGCAGTGCTGGGAAGGCTGGGGTGGGAGTGAACTCCTCGATGGGGGTCTGAGCTGAAGACAGAAAACAGAGGGGTAACCAGCATTATGTCATAACCACTGTAACAACTAGACTGATGAAGCCCATGCAGCACAGTGAGACTGTCCAAGTGTGTTCATCTGTGTGTGTGCCTGTTTGTTAAAGGCCTGTCTGTATGTCTGACTGTCTATCTATCAACAGCTGATCGCACGTGTTTCCTTACCCTTGGCTCCTCTCAGCACAAAGCCAAAACCCTCACTGTCTTTTTTCTGCAGAAGCACTGTCTTCTCCTTGATGATATAGTCACTAAGAGAGAGGACAGAGAGAGATGAGGAGAGACACTTAGCGATAACATGAGATACATTCAAAAAAGGAGTGGAAAAAGGGGACAGCAGGAAGAGAGAGAGGTAGGAGAGAGAGAGGTAGGAGAGAGAGAGGTAGGAGAGAGAGAGTTAGGAGAGAGAGAGAGGTAGGAGAGAGAGAGAGAGGTAGGAGAGAGAGAGAGAGAGGTAGGAGAGAGAGAGGTAGGAGAGAGAGGTAGGAGAGAGAGGTAGGAGAGAGAGAGGTAGGCGAGAGAGGTAGGAGAGAGAGAGGTAGGAGAGAGAGGTAGGAGAGAGAGGTAGGGGAGAGAGAGGTAGGAGAGAGAGAGAGGTAGGAGAGAGAGAGAGGTAGGAGAGAGAGAGAGGTAGGAGAGAGAGAGGTAGGAGAGAGAGAGGTAGGAGAGAGAGAGGTAGGCGAGAGAGGTAGGAGAGAGAGAGGTAGGAGAGAGAGGTAGGAGAGAGAGAGGTAGGAGAGAGAGCGGTAGGAGAGAGAGAGGTAGGCGAGAGAGGTAGGCGAGAGAGGTAGGAGAGAGAGGTAGGAGAGAGAGAGGTAAGAGAGAGAGAGAGGTAGGAGAGAGAGGTAGGAGAGAGAGGTAGGAGAGAGAGGTAGGAGAGAGAGAGGTAGGAGAGAGAGAGGTAGGAGAGAGAGGTAGGTGAGAGAGGTATGAGAGAGATAGGTAGGAGAGAGAGGTAGGAGAGAGAGAGGTAGGAGAGAGAGAGAGGTAGGAGAGAGAGAGAGAGGTAGGAGAGAGAGAGAGAGAGGTAGGAGAGAGAGAGGTAGGAGAGAGAGGTAGGAGAGAGAGGTAGGAGAGAGAGAGGTAGGAGAGAGAGAGGTAGGAGAGAGAGGTAGGAGAGGAAGAGGTAGGAGAGAGAGGTAGGAGAGAGAGAGGTAGGAGAGAGAGAGAGGTAGGAGAGAGAGAGGTAGGAGAGAGAGGTAGGAGAGAGAGAGGTAGGAGAGAGAGGTAGGAGAGAGAGAGGTAGGAGAGAGAGAGGTAGGAGAGAGAGAGGTAGGATAGAGAGGTAGGAGAGAGAGAGGTAGGAGAGAGAGAGGTAGGAGAGAGAGAGGTAGGAGAGAGAGAGGTAGGAGAGAGAGGTAGGAGAGAGATAGGTAGGAGAGAGAGGTAGTCAGAGAGAGAGGTATGAGAGAGAGAGAGGTAGGAGAGAGAGACGTAGGAGAGAGAGGTAGGAGAGAGAGAGGTAGGAGAGAGAGGTAGGAGAGAGAGAGGTAGGAGAGAGAGAGGTAGGAGAGAGAGGTATGAGAGAGAGAGGTATGAGAGAGAGAGGTAGGAGAGAGAGGTAGGAGAGAGAGAGAGAGGTAGGAGAGAGAGAGGTAGGAGAGAGAGAGAGGTAGGAGAGAGAGAGGTACGAGAGAGAGAGAGGTAGGAGAGAGAGAGGTAGGAGAGAGAGATAGAGAGGTAGGGGAGAGAGAGAGAGGTAGGAGAGAGAGGTAGGAGAGAGAGAGGTAGCAGAGAGAGAGAGAGAGGTAGGAGAGAGAGAGGTAGCAGAGAGAGAGAGAGAGAGAGAGAGGTAGGAGAGAGAGGTAGGAGAGAGAGAGGTAGGAGAGAGAGAGAGAGGTAGGAGAGAGAGAGGTAGGAGAGAGAGAGAGGTAGGAGAGAGAGAGGTAGGAGAGAGAGAGAGAGGTAGAAGAGAGAGAGGTACGAGAGAGAGAGAGAGGTAGGAGAGAGAGAGGTAGGAGAGAGGTAGGAGAGAGAGAGGTAGAAGAGAGAGAGGTAGGAGAGAGAGGTAGGAGAGAGAGAGGTAGGAGAGAGAGAGGTAGGAGAGAGAGAGAGAGGAGCGAGAGAGAGAGAGGTAGGAGAGAGAGAGGTACGAGAGAGAAAGAGAGAGAGAGAGAGAGAGAGAGGTAGGAGGGAGAGCGGTACGAGAGAGAGAGCGGTAGGAGATAGGTATCCCCCTGCATACATGCACACTGCACCAGGAGGGAGCCTTAATCCTGGGAGAGAGAGGGAGGTGGGAGGGGTCAGGGACCTTCTGAAATGAGGGCACATTTTTTAAGCACATTGTAGAAAATGTGCTATTACCGTTATTACCGAATGAATACATTTAACTGACTCTGCCCTGACTCGGCTCCCCAGAGCTGGGCAGTGGGTTTTGTATTTCCTGTGTCCTCTCTGGGGTCAGGGGTCAGCTGATGACATAATGCACCAGACCAGGGGCTCGCTGGGTAGCCTTGTGTCGGCGACAGGGCGAGGTACAGTGAGATTGCGCTGGGTTGGTTGACAGAAAGACCAGAGATGTTGTTCCAGAACCTCACTCTCTAAGATGCTAGGCTATATATGATGATGACGGTTGCCTGAGCAACAAGCTACAGGACGTAGGATCTAGCTGGTGTAATATAGAGAGGCCTGACTACACTGGAAGAGAGAAATGTATGCACAGCTAGGTGCTCTGATGACACAGACGTAGTCGTCCAAAGAAGAAGAATCCTCACATGTAGAGCCAATAAAGAGGTCAGGTTATGTTGGTCCGCCTCGCTAAAATAGCCTCATGAATAAACAGGGGATAATGAGTATGGGAGACGACGATAATTGGCAGTTTCCAGTTGCTATCTAACTAGAGTACATGGAGCTATCATGGAAAGACCACAGAAGAAGTGTGAATACCCACAAGCACCTGCATGTCAGCCACTTGATCCCCTTTCGGAAGACCTAGTTTAGCTAGTTAACCAGTCATCCAATGATTCAACTAGCTACTGTCAACATACTGTTTACCTTTAATAATGTTTACGTACTGTATGTCTTCCCTTCTTCTTCTTCAGCCAGGCCGTCCCCTCCACTGGCATAGCAACTCGCATAGCAACTCACTTAAATACAGTCATTTGCCAGCATGAACCAATGAGCACCACACAATCACGGACTGCATCCATCTGTAATGACACCTTCCTCATAATTGAGCCTAGTGCACCACTGTTGACCAGAGATGAATGGGATCTATATGGGGAATAAGGTGTAATTTGGGACCTGCCACACCATGGGGATTGGTTTGTTAGGTTGGTTATGTTCCTCACACAAACATTCCTCTGGACTGCAGCCCAGTGGTATCTATACTGACACAAGCTCTCCTGTCATCAAGTCTGTCACCAACTCAAGGTTGTGCATACCGTAATAACACCACACAATCATCTAACCATGTTCCTCCTACATACATACCTACTGTATCTCCAATGTAACTGATCCATGCAACACAATCTAGAAGTTAGAGCTGGGGGATATGGACAAAAATCCCCATCGTGATAAATTACCTCAATTAATGCTATAACCATAAATAGAATGATACGTTTATAACATGAATGTGCACCACAGTTTATAACATGAATTAATGTGAACCACAGTTTATAACATGAATTAATGTGCACCACAGTTTATAACATTAATGTGCACCACAGTTTATACAATTCATAAATCTGCACCACAGTTTATAACATGAATGTGCACCACAGTTTATAACATGAATTAATGTGAACCACAGTTTATAACATTAATTAATGTGCACCACAGTTTATAACATTAATGTGCACCACAGTTTATAAAATTAATAAATGTGCACCACAGTTTATAACATTAATGTGCACCACAGTTTATAACATTAATGTGCACCACAGTTTATAAAATTAATAAATGTGCACCACAGTTTATAACATGAATGTGCACCACAGTTTATAACATGAATGTGCACCACAGTTTATAACATGAATGTGCACCACAGTTTATAACATGAATGTGCACCACAGTTTATAACATGAATGTGCACCACAGTTTATAACATGAATGTGCACCACAGTTTATAACATGAATGTGCACCACAGTTTATAACATGAATGTGCACCACAGTTTATAACATGAATGTGCACCACAGTTTATAACATGAATGTGCACCACAGTTTATAACATTAATGTGCACCACAGTTTATAAAATGAATGTGCACCACAGTTTATAACATGAATGTGCACCACAGTTTATAACATGAATGTGCACCACAGTTTATAACATGAATGTGCACCACAGTTTATAACATGAATGTGCACCACAGTTTATAACATGAATGTGCACCACAGTTTATAACATGAATGTGCACCACAGTTTATAACATGAATGTGCACCACAGTTTATAACATTAATGTGCACCACAGTTTATAAAATTAATGTGCACCACAGTTTATAACATCAATGTGCACCACAGTTTATAAAATGTATTAATGTGCATCACAGTTTATACAATTAATTAATGTGCACCACAGTTTATAACATTCATTAATGTGCATCACAGTTTATAAAATGAATTAATGTGCACCACAGTTTATAACATTAATTAATGTGCACCACAGTTTATAACATTAATTAATGTGCATCACAGTTTATAAAATTAATTAATGTGCACCACAGTTTATAACATTAATTAATGTGCATCACAGTTTATAACATCAATTAATGTGCACCACAGTTTATAACATTAATGTGAACCACAGTTTATAACATTAATGTGAACCACAGTTTATAACATTAATGTGAACCACAGTTTATAACTACTATCCTTTAAACTACTACTACTAGTTTGATGGTTGTCCCATTAACAATCACCCATATTAGAAAACTTATTTAATTTCAAACTTCAATCAATCAATCAATCAATCAAATGTATTTATAAAGCCCTTCTTACATCAGCTGATTTCACTAAGTGTTGGTACAGAAACCAGCCTAAAACCCCAAACAGCAATGCAGGTGTAGAAGCACGTGTAGAACTTCACATTTCTCTAGTATAGGATACTTATCGTAGTGAACGGTAACAGCAAAATGCCTGTGATAAGTGATCGGTATGGTCGGTGTGGATCATTTGGGGTTTATCGTCCCAGCTCTGCTATAAGTATTGGTAACACCATCTAGAAGCATAGCAAGGGGGACTGCTACCCATGGCACATCATGTCCCTCTCAAACCACTTCTCATTCTCTTATACACTAATGTTTGTACACATACACAGGGGCCCACATTGATAACGCACACACACGTACACACACCATATGTAGACACAGTAGAAGCAGAGCCACTAGCGGGGATACATGTTATAGATCTGCCTCCTATACCTTGTTCTCAATCAACAACAGCTCAAAGACCGTCACACACAGAGACCCACAAACACGACACACGCACACATTCTGCAGATGAGAGAAGCAGCAATTATCAGACAGTTGTGTCGGTACTGTGTTGCTACTGAAGACAGACGTACAGACACAGAGAGGGAGAGGAGAGTGATTAATGTACATGGAAACACAGCTAGGCTGTAACGTTACTGCTAATGTACCGGGCTGTGCATGCGTCTCTCCTTCCTCACTACACACACACACACAGACACACACAGACGCACACACGGACACACGTACAGGCTCATGCATTGCAACACATCCCATCTGTCTATCGATTAGTCTTCCTAATCACTCCAGTCTACCATCCATGTCCACATGCATGCTCCTCTCCCTCCCTCCCTCCCTGCCTCCCCCTCACCCTCCCTCTATCCTCCAGCCCTGCGACCAGTGAGAAATCAAAAACAGCCAGTACCTGTAAATGAACCAGACACTCCTATTCATGGGGCCTAGCGACGGCCAGGAAGAAGAGAGGGAGAGATCCTCCTCGCCGCATCCCCCCATCGCCATTTCCCCCCCCCTCCTCCTCCTCCTTCTCGTCTTCCAGCGAGAGAGCAGTGAGTACGAGCCGAGGGAGGGGAGGAGAGGAGGAGAGAGCAATGGAGAGAGAGAGAGTGAGGGCCTAGCTCTCCCAGCCCCTTCATACTTAAGACAGGCAGAGAGAGAGAAAGAGAACGAGGGAGAAGGAGAGAGATGGAGATGGTTCACTGTGACTGCGACACAGAGCGAGAGAGAGAGAGAGAGAGAGAGAGAGAGAGAGAGAGAGGGGGGAACAAGAGAGGGAGAAGGAGGGAGTGTGCGAGTGAGTGAGGGAGGGGAAGATGGTTTAGCATAAAAAGGGAGAGAGATATGAGGTAATTTTGAGAGAGGGGAGAAAGAGCGGGCCAAGGGGTGATCGGGTTTGTTTGCTGAGTATGTGACTATTTCATACACCAACAGAATATAAAGAGAAAAGAGACGCACTGACGCGCACACACATACACACACTCAAACACATTCCTTTCTCCTATCTCTGTATATATCTCTCTCAGTGGTATTCACTGAGTCTGTCTATCACTGTTTTCCTCCTCAGTTATGATTCTCCATTCACAAGAACGGATGCATTTTGGATGAGTTAAGGCCATGTTCTGTTTGACTCCTCTCTCTTGCCGTAACTCACTCCAGATAGGGAGATACTGTATAACGCACTGATTGTTGCTCTGAACTGCTGAGGCTTGCATTCTGTCATCACAATGTTTTCACAACTCATATATGTATACAGGCTATTTATGATCATTATGATAGATGATTCATCTATTATCAAATTCACATAGAAATCTGACTTCTTTGAAAGCACGTCTAAGAAGCAGTAGATGTGTTCTATGTGAGCTATTTCTATGCTTCCCGTTCTTAAGTTTCGTTTTTTGCATCTTTTACTTTCAGTTTTGTACACCAGCTTCAACCAGCTGAAAATACAATATTTTGGGTTATTGTTAATGTATTTCACATCGGTTTAGATGGTACAATGATTCTCTACACTATGCATTGCTTGTTTTGTCAAAATGAACTGAAATCAGGAGAACTATTAGAATTTTGGAAATGGCAGAGAGATTTCTGCATATTGTACCTTTAATAAACCAAATATAACACATGAATTCTATATTATCTCTCTTTTCCCATCTCCTACCTCTTTTCACCACCTGTCAACCTATGTCTTCCTCCCATCTCACGTCTCTACCATTTCCCCATTTCTGTAACCTCTGCACTCGTTTTGTCCTACCCCTCTTCCGTCTTCTCTACTTCAGTGACCCTACATGCCCTTAGATCACTCTTAACATCTCCCCTCCCCCGTGGCCTTTAATCAACACACACACATGTACACAGTCCCCTCCCCTCTCCTCCTCTTTCCTCTCTCACATTGTCTGTAAACAAAGCAGAGCGCATGAATGAAAAGAGGAGAGCGAGGCAGGGAAACGGGAGGAAGGAGACGCATCAAGACAGACAGGAAGAAGAAGAGGGATTCAGCTGGGGATGAGCAGCAGAAGGAAGAGAGAGAATTAGAGCGAGAGAGATTCTCTTCAAAAAGGCACTCACATCATCTCTGTCAGTGCTTCGTTCGATGTATGTCGATGCTGTCTTCTGTCGCCTTTCCCTCCCTCCCTCTCTGCCTCTCGCTCAATCTCCCCCTCTCTCTCCCCCTACCTCTCTCTGGTGCCTTTCTGCCTTCACTGCCTATTGCTGTTCTTCTCCTCTCTCTCCTTCCCTCCCTCTCTTTTTGTTTCTCTCTCTGCATGTTAAGCTATACTGCTGTGAATTTAGTGTATGGCCGCGCGCGTGTGTGTGTGAGAGAGAGAGGGAGAGAGAGAGCGAGACAGAGGGAGAGAGAAAGAAAGAGTGAGAGAAAGAGGGAGAGAGTGAGAGAAAGGGAGAGAGGGAGAGAGGGAGAAAGAGTACAAGGGGGAGGGGCAAGATAATGAATGTTGGCAGGTGTTTGGTCATGTTAGTGTGTGTGACTCATGTGTCTGTGGTCATGTGTGTATTATTGTATGTGTGCATGAGTGTTCACCTATAATGTAAACATGTACAATGTGCACCAGAATGTGATTTGAAAGCACCTCTTGTGATGGAGGGCAATAATCCACTCTTCTCCAGAATGTGTGTGTGCTTCCTTGTCCCTATTTCACAGACCGCTAACCCAGAACAGTTGTCATGTGTGTTACTAGGGGAGTTCAATGCCATGGGCTCTGAGACACAGGGAGAGAGGGGGCACGGAGGAGAGAGGCTTATTTGGATGGAAGAAGAGAACAAGGAAGGAAGGAAGGAAGGAAGGAAGGAAGGAAGGAAGGAAGGAAGGAAGGAAGGAAGGAAGGAAGGAAGGAAGGATAAGGACAAATAGGGAGAAAGGAGGAATGGATTGATGAAGATGGACACTAGGGGTGAAAATGTATAGAGGGAAAACATCTCTCCCTGATCATCTCTCCTCTTCCTCTAATCCTTGTTAATGTAATCGCTGTGCCACAATATCAATTTAAGCCATTCATTTAGCTGACTGCCGTCTCGACCGAGCCTTGTTAAACTGTCACAGCTAGTCAGAGCAGTAAAAGCCTGCTTCATTAGACAGATCAGGAGGTGTACAAGATCTCTTACTGTCAATATAAAAACATCTTCCATCTAAAAGCGGATTGAAAGGTGATGAGGTGAAAGTGGGAGAGAAAGGGGGGTTGTTCATTCACGTCTATTTCCTCTCCTGCGTTCTCTCTCCCTTTTCTCTTCTTCGTCTACTTCTACATACTGTAGAATCTCTCCTCTTCACCTCCTTTCTTGCTCTGTTCATCCCTCTCTCCCTCCAGAGTGCCCTTCCCTGTCTGTTCTCCAGATGGAAACACCACAGGGGAGGGAGGGTGATGGAGAGAAAATTAAAAAGAACAGGGGGTGAGTAAAACAGTGATGAATAAAAATAAAGGGAGTGATAGAGAGAGAGAGGTGGAAGGGGTGACAAAGCCAAATATAGAGGAGTGGAAAAAAGCAGGGTGAGATGGATCCACACTAGTGCTCTGATAAAAACAGACTTAGCCGTGAGTTAGCATTGAGTTAGCAGTGAGTTAGCAGTGAGTTAGCAGTGAGTTAGCAGTGAGTTAGCAGTGTCACAGACTGACTAAACAACCTGGAGTTTTATATCGTATCAGGTACATTTGTTTAAATATCCCTGATGTGGGTGTAGAAACGTTTGTGTGAGTTTCCATGTAGGTGTCAGTCGCTTGGTAGAGCACGTAAGTCTAAATGAAATTATGCAAAATAATGAATGCTTTTGTGTGTGTTTGTGTTGTCTGTGATAGCGAGCGGGCAGGGAGAAAGATTATATGTAAATAATACATGTGATTTATAATGTGTTTATTTCTTTATAAATAATTCTCTCTTCATACAGTCCATTGGTTTGCCTCATAACAGAGCCTCTCTGAGCCGCCACGCAAAAACATGACATTAAAGAGAGGGACATTACATCACTAGGTGTTAATGAGAGGAGTTACACTCCGAAGTGTCAACGTAGCGATCTGGAAGTCAACAACAACGACAACATAATCAACAAGCACATCAGTAGAGGACACGTCGATGACAGTCTACAGAAGTTCAGATATCAGACTAGTACTGTATGTAACTTCAGATATCAGACCAGTACAGAATGTAACTTCAGATATCAGACCAGTACTGTATGTAACTTCAGATATCAGACCAGTACTGTATGTAACTTCAGATATCAGACCAGTACTGTATGTAACTTCAGATATCAGACCAGTACTGTATGTAACTTCAGATATCAGACCAGTACTGTACGTAACTTCAGATATCAGACCAGTACTGTATGTAACATCAGATATCAGACCAGTACTGTATGTAACTTCAGATAGCAGACCACAATCACAATCAGATCGCAGATCACAATCCATCGCACAGTAGATCACCCAATAACAATCCATCGCACAGTAGATCACCCAATCACAATCCATCGCACAGTAGATCACCCAATCACAATCCATCGCACAGTAGATCACCCAATCACAATCCTTCGCACAGTAGATCACCCAATCACAATCCATCGCACAGTAGATCACCCAATCAAAATCCATGGCACAGTAGATCACCCAATCACAATCCATCGCACAATAGATCATCCAATCCCAATCCATGGCACAGTAGATCACCCAATCAAAATCCATGGCACAGTAGATCACCCAATCACAATCCATGGCACAGTAGATCACCCAATCAAAATCCATGGCACAGTAGATCACCCAATCACAATCCATGGGACAGTAGATCACCCAATCAAAATCCATGGCACAGTAGATCACCCAATCATAGTCTCTAGTGGATCACTTCCACACATACAACACAGGTGAGGTTAATATACAGTATATTACCCATAGAGAAAAAGAGAAAGTCTTACCTGGGAGCGTCAAAGCTGTCGTAGGAGCCCACGGTGTAATGGCGGAACAGTCTCTTGGCTTTCTCACTGCGGCTCTCTAAAACACACGACCACAGTGTTATCAGCATGATGGCTGCTTGCCTGCCACACTGACCAACAGTGTCACTACAGTCACACGCTGCTGTTAGACTACAGCCTGAACCTCGAGTAAACGTCTCTCTATTGAGTCTCTAGATACAGTCAAACCAGCTGTGTTTACCACTGCCTTAGGACTTAGTGGTGGGCAGACACCACTACTACGACTAGTGTAGGACCTTCCTTCCCTGTCAACCCACACCTTGCTTCTGCTGCTCTAATCATTCTGAGAGTCTAGAGTGTTACTTCCCCAGTGTTACTACCTAACTGTAGACCTCCTGCTAAATGTGTTGTTTTTTATGCCTGTGTGTCTGTGTGTAGCAGCCAGAGCTGCCGTGTGTGTGTAAGTGTGCGTGTGTATGTGTTTTTCTGACCAATGAGAAGGGAGAGAGAGAGGCACGCTGCGTGTGTCTGCAGGTGTGTGGTCAGGGCCTCACCTGAGCGGTTGTCCTGGCTACGGACTGCCACTTCCTCTACACAGTCTGAGGGGAACCAGCCGGTCCGTCCCTTAACCGTGCCCTCCCAGAACCCTCCCTCGCCCACACTCAGCACTGCATGAGGGGACAGGAAAGAGCGTTGCACGTCAGAGCCATTACCTCACACAGTCAGTATACACAAAACAACATATAGGCACAAACAACAACAAGGAAATAGCCACAACATGTAAACACACACAGAGGAATGTAAACACACAAACAGGCATGCAAACCTCTCTACGTACTCACCAAGACATACATACCTGGAAACACCTTAGACTCACTCACAGACACACACATATTCATACCTGCAGACATTGAAGACAAGGACAAACAAGGACCTTATACTCTCATTAAGACAGGTAGACAACATCCACTAGACAGACTCATACATACACCACTCACATCAGCAGACAGAGACCTAGCCTGGGTACCAGCATGAACATTTCATCTCCTGGGCAAATGTATCAGGCTGGCCCCCAGGCTAGCAAACACTTTGAATTCACATGAAAAAAAAACACCCAGCCAGACAGTCACACAGCCATTCTCTGACACAGACACACTAAACACACACACCTTTGACTTTGTCTCCCTTGCTGATGCTAATCTCTCTGTCTCCCTGGGCGGAGTGGGAACGCGTGGCCACAAACACACGTCCTGGGACGGCGCTGTAGAGACGCCTCCGCTGGCCCCCTGCTGCCGTAACCGTATTGCTGCTGACAGACCCCGCCCTGGCCAGAGGGGGGCAGCGTTCAGCATACAGCACATACAGCACAGTACACAACCAACTCAGTGGCCTTGTGGTTAGTGTCTGCCTTCACGCTACAGAACCAGGAGATAGGCTCCTACCCAATGGACCGTTCTGGCTCGGACAAGGCTTATACTATACACAACCCTCATGCACAGTAGACCCAATCCTAACTTGAGGTCTGCATGGTTAATTTGGACTTTTGTGAAAACCATCTATTGACGGGAGATTCGTGTGCAAATTATTAATCCAGATTTCAAGTTTGGATTGGGTGCCATGTTAGAGTCACAGCAGAGAGGGACAACTGACACTGCTGTAGATGGAGCGAGAGCACGCTATAATGGAACTACGCATCAACGGTTCTATCAGAACCATAGTCAATCTTACCCTCCTGCGCCTCCTCCTGCTCCCCCTCCTTCTCCTCCCCCTCCGCCCTGCCTCCGACTCTGCCGACTCCTGTCCTCCTTATCTCCTGCTCTCCCTCGGGACGGGGAGCGAGTCCGCGCCCCACGGGGACTACTGGAGCTACGCATGGTACCTGAATGCTTATAGCCCTGAGAGAGAGAGAGAGAGAGAGAGAGATAGAGAGAGAGATATGAAGGGGCAACACCGGTTCAGTGGTCTGTACTACAGTACATTGGTGATGTACTACAGTACATTGGTGATGTACTACAGCATATAGGTGATGTACTACAGTATATAGGTGATGTACTACAGTATATTGGTGCTGTACTACAGTATATAGGTGATGTACTACAGTATATTGGTGATGTACTACAGTATATAAGTGATGTACTACAGTATATAGGTGATGTACTACAGTATATTGGTGATGTACTACAGTATATTGGTGATGTACTACAGTATATAGGTGATGTACTACAGTATATAGGTGATGTACTACAGTATATTGGTGATGTACTACAGTATATTGGTGATGTACTACAGTATATTAGTGATGTACTACAGTATATTAGTGATGTACTACATAGCTACATTACATGATACATGATGTGAAACAGTACAGTTGTTGTCCCAGACTAGGTGTCAAGGTCTAGGTTCCTTCCTCTACCTGTACAGACACTATGTTGGAGCCTGGTGTATTGGGCAGTGCCATCCAGTCAGGCAGGTTCATACTGTTATCACTGTTGGCACGCAGGAAGGGGTGAGGGTGGGGCAGCGCCAGGGTGCGCGGTGCACTCTCTCGCCTCTGAGGGGCGTATTTGGGAGACTCAAGAAAAGGTACTGAGAGAGTGTGAGAAGGGGAGAGAGAGAGAGAGAGAGAGAGAGAGAGAGAGAGAGAGAGAGAGAGAGAGAGAGAGAGAGAGAGAGAGAGAGAGAGACAGAGAGAGAGAGAGAGAGAGAGAGACAGAGAGAGAGAGAGAGAGAGAGAGAGAGAGAGAGAGAGAGAGAGAGAGAGAGAGAGAGAGAGAGAGAGAGAGAGAGAGAGAGAGAGAGAGAAAGACAGACAGACAGACAGAGAGGTTTAAACTAGTCATGTTTAGTTCACTTGCAGCACTCATTCAGATAGCAGGGACAGGAAATATCCCAGTTTGATTGGCACACATACAAAATAATGTAATAAATATTATGTGTGTACGCACAACGTTGTTTTTAAAGAAACATGTGAATGCCGAACCACTCTCACATACTGTCACATACGTTCATAGAGCATAAACTCCTAGACACAGCCACAGGTCAGAACGTACCTACATATGTGTCCCGGTGGTTTTTGATAATCTCTCCTAGCTCAAAATGGCCGGACATGACAGCCACCTGTAACACAGACGCTAGCAGTGTAAGGGACAGTTCTCACAGCACCCTCCAAACACACACATACTAGCAGTGTAAGGGACAGTTCTCACAGCACCCTCCATACACACACACACACTAGCAGTGTAAGGGACAGTTCTCACAGCACCCTCCATACACACACACGCTAGCAGTGTAAGGGACAGTTCTCACAGCACCCTCCATACACACACACGCTAGCAGTGTAAGGGACAGTTCTCACAGCACCCTCCACACACACACACACACACACTAGCAGTGTAAGGGACAGTTCTCACAGCACCCTCCACACACACACACACACACACACACACACACACACACACACACACACACACACACACACACACACACACACACACACACACACACACACACTCACACACACACACACACTAGCAGTGTAAGGGACAGTTCTCACAGCGCCCTCCACACAGACACACACACACACACACACACACACACACACACACACACACACACACACACACACACACACACTAGCAGTGTAAGGGACAGTTCTCACAGCACCCTCCACACACACACACACTAGCAGTGTAAGGGACAGTTCTCACAGCACCCTCCACACACACACACACTAGCAGTGTAAGGGACAGTTCTCACAGCACCCTCCACACACACACACACACACACACACACACACTAGCAGTGTAAGGGACAGTTCTCACAGCGCCCTCCACACACACACACACACACACACACACACACACACACACACACACACACACACACACACACTAGCAGTGTAAGGGACAGTTCTCACAGCGCCCTCCACACACACACACACACACACACACACACACACACACACACACACACACACACACACTAGCAGTGTAAGGGACAGTTCTCACAGCACCCTCCACACACACACTATCAGTGTAAGGGACAGTTCTCACAGCGCCCTCCACACACACACACACACACACACACACACACACACACACACACACACACACACACACACACACACACTAGCAGTGTAAAGGACAGTTCTCACAGCACCCTCCACACACACTATACACATATTCCTTGTCTCACAGAGTATGAGAACTCAGCTCAAGGGGTCAGACAGAATTGTCCCACCGTGGACCCTCGTACACGTTACAGAACAATATCACTAACACTGGTACATCTCATCCAATAGCATTTTCTGCTTTAGTAACTTCATCACACACAACCCCATCCAAACAATGTACATACAAATACATCATTCCATTAGCCCAGCCATGTATTGTATAATCACCTGAAATGGGTTCTGCCCACTGTTATTCTTTGTGTCTTTATTGGCTCCCCTGTAAAGTAGAATTCGTGCACAGCTGTCCTGTATGGCCAAAATACATGTCAATCAATTAGCAGCAAATAACTGTAATACTGGATTACAAAACTACAAAGTCATCTTTATTTGATGTTTGTTTATGACACTACTAGAGAGCACTACCTTGTTGTATAAAGCACAAACGTGCAAGGCAGTGTTTCCTGAGGCATTCTGGGAAGTGGAGTCTGCCCCGTAAAAAAGAAGGTGCTCCAGATGTTGGGCGTTGCCATTCTGACAGGCCTGGGATCAGAGCAGAGTGAGCACAGAGAGGCAGGGAGAGAGAGAGAGGTGGGGGGACAGAGAGGTGGGGGGACAGAGAGCGGGAAAGGTGGGGAAAAATAGAGAGATGGGGGGTAGAGAGAGTGAGAGAGAGCGAGAGAAAGAGAGAGGGAGAGAGAGGTGGGGAAAGAGAGATAGAAATAGAGAGGGGGGGCGATCAGGCGATCAGAGGAAAAGAAAAGAAAAATGAATGAAGAGGGAGATGGTGAAAGATAGAGATCAAGGAAATAAAGAGTGGAGAAAGAGGGGGGTTATACATTGTCAAAAAGAGAGAGAGAAACATTAACAACACACACATCAGAAAACAGAGAGAATACACACTTACCGAGCCACTCACACATAGATACGCACATAGATACGCACATAGATACACAACAACAATGCTCAACGACAACAGCACAAATACACACAGACATAATGATGAAAGGATGAAAAGAATGTTGAAATGGAGGGGAAGTTAGTACAGTACCTGTGTGTCTCCAGGTTTCTATCTGCTGTCCTCTTCATACCTGAGCTATGGAGTGACAGGGGGATGAGAGACGGGCCTCATCATGGGTTAAAGGGTACAGGGGGGTGAGAGACGGGCCTCATCATGGGTTAGAGGGTACAGGGAGATGAGAGACGGCCTCATCATGGGTTAGAAGGTACAGGGAGATGAGAGACGGCCTCATCATGGGTTAGAAGGTACAGGGAGATGAGAGACGGGCCTCATCATGGGTTAGAGGGTACAGGGAGATGAGAGACGGGCCTCATCATGGGTTAGAGGGTAAAGGGGGATGAGAGACGGGCCTCATCATGGGTTAGAGGGTAAAGGGGGATGAGAGACGGCCTCATCATGGGTTAGAGGGTAAAGGGGGATGAGAGACGGGCCTCATCATTGATTAGAGGATACAGGGGGATGAGGATACAGGGGGATGAGAGACGGGCCTCATCATGGGTTAGAGGGTACAGGGAGATGAGAGACGGGCCTCATCATGGTAGAGGGTACAGGGAGATGAGAGACGGGCCTCATCATGTGTTAGAGGGTAAAGGGGGATGAGAGACGGCTTCATCATGGGTTAGAGGGTACAGGGGGATGAGAGACAGGCCTCATCATGGGTTAGAGGGTACAGGGGGATGAGAGACAGGCCTCATCATGGGTTAGAGGGTACAGGGAGATGAGAGACGGGCCTCATCATGGGTTAGAGGGTACAGGGAGATGAGAGACGGGCCTCATCATGGGTTAGAGGGGTACAGGGGGGTGAGTAGCAGGAGAGACACATCAGGGTAAGGGAGGCGTACCATGACATGAGAGGATAACATAAATATAGAGATGACATTTACACACTGACATTAACACAAATACACACACACACACAAACCTATATACACACAAACACAGTGAAATGCTAATGGACATTGACACTTGAACACAGACTAGACCCCACAGAAACACACACCTACACCTCAATCTACCTGGTGTGTCTCATCCCAGCCGTTCTCGTCCCTGACGGCCAGCTTGGCGCGGTGGTGGAGCAGGGTCTCACAGCAGGAGGTGTCGCCCCCTGTCAGCACAGTGTGGTAGAGCGGAGTCAGCCC